>NW_027497166.1:0-98603 GCF_021521415.1 Bidens hawaiensis | reverse complement strand
GTACGTCCCACCTTATGTGAGACGAACGGCTGGTAATACTACCTCTACATCCAAACCAACATTTGACAAGAAAATGGAGAGTAGATGTTGCTTTAGATGTAACAGGTTAGGACATCTTGTTGCAGATTGTCCTTTGAAACCGAGATTTAGAGATGTGAAGCCAAATAAAAATGAGAATAAGCGTCATTTTATTCCAGCTAAAAATGAAAACTTTAAAAATTGCCAAAATGTAACGAATTCAAGTTTTCATAAAAACCAACCTCATTTTTACAACCAAACCACAAGAAATAACACTTTCTATTCTCAAAGGTTTGGAAGGCATTACACTCAATCTGCAGGGAGATTCCCTAACAGGACGTACAGAAATTATCCTGACGCTAACTTGAGAAAGCCAGGGTACGGGATGTATCGATCCAAGACCAACTGGTCTTGGGTCCCAAGATTCTAACTCATTGTTTTATTGTGCAGGAACAGTTGAACAGGGCTGCCAACAATCTTTGGATTGTAGATAGCGGCTGTTCCCGGCACATGACTGGCAACAAACACTTGTTGCAAGATTTAAAACCTGTTCAGGGAGCTAGAGTTAGTTTTGCTGGTGAAAGCGGAGGAAGAATAACTGGGAGAGGAACAGTGTCGAATGGGAGAATGACACTTGAAAATGTAAATTTTGTGGAGGAATTAAAGCACAATCTGCTGAGTGTGTCGCAGATCTGTGATAAAGAATATACTGTCCATTTCACTAAGAATGAAGCAATTGTATTGAAGCCTGGTTTTCATGTACCAGAAGAATGGATAGTAATGAAAGCTCCACGTGAAACGAATACATACGTGATGGATATGAGGTCTACTGAAATGGCCACCAGAGAATCCTGTTTAATGACAAAGGCAAGCGAATCAGAATCAGAGTTATGGCACAGGAGAATGGGACATATTCATCTTCGTAAGATGAACTTCATTGTCAAAAATGGGCTTGTGATGGGTGTTCCCTTAAAGAGTTTTAACTTTGAAGATAAATGCATAGCGTGCAAGAAGGGAAAACAACACAAGAAAAGCCATCTCACCAAGACGATCAACTCAATTGCTGGTACTCTAGAACTACTTCATATGGATCTCTTCGGTCCGGTGAATGTACAAAGTCTAGGCGGTACTTCTTACTGCTTGGTGATAACTGATGATTACTCACGATACTCGTGGGTATATTTTCTGAAAACGAAAGACGAGACGACTCAGATGGTGAAGAATCTAATTACAAAAGTCGAGAACGTCATGAGTAAATCAGTTAAATTCATCAGAAGCGACAATGGGACAGAGTTCAAGAACTTTGAGATGGAAATCTTTTGTCTTCAGAAGGGTATTGAGCATCAATATAGCGCTCCGTATACTCCACAACAGAACGGAGTAGCTGAAAGGAAGAACCGAACGTTGATTGAAGGAGCCAGAACTATGCTGGCCGACTCAAAGCTTCCTGTGATGTTCTGGGCTGAAGCAGTTGCTACAGCCTGCTATGTTCTGAATCGGGTGTTAACCGTTAAGAGACTTGGAAAAACTTGTTACGAGCTTATGCACGGAAGGAAGCCCAACTTGTGTGGTCTTGAACCTTTTGCTCTCCTTGTTCGATTTTGAAGACTAACTCGAAATTTGGTGAAGTAGCCGATGAGGGAATTCTAGTCGGTTATGTTGTTGGGACTCCCAACAGACGGGTCTTCAATACGACAACTTGCAAGGTGGAGGTGGTTTGTAACACCGACATTACTAGTTATCAACCGCCAAAAACCAAGCAATGGACCTGCTGAGCTTTTTGACTATGTTAAACTGTTTAAGTCGTTTAACGTACCTAATTTGGAAATTGCTGAAGAAGACGAAAGAGTTGTGACGAAGATGATATTTGATGAGGAAGAGGAGCTAGTGCAACATCAGATGACAGAAAAATCTCAGCCTTCCACATCAAACCCTATCGATACCCCTGCGGCCTCAACTGAAGATGAGTTTATTAATCCTTTTCACTCTCAGCCTGAAACTACCATAGATGAGATCTCTTCAAACTTGGAAGACAATTTACATGTCGGTGCTGTTCCGACCACGAGAATTCACAAAGATCACCCTTTGGAGAATGTTATAGGTGATGTGTCCTCGGGTGTACAAACCAGAAGTAGCCTGAATGAGCACACCTGTGTTTATTCAAGCATAAAAGAAACAGGTATAATGAATGAATGTTTGTACTCCTGCTTTATAAGCCAAATTGAACCGAAAAATTATCAAATGGCTTTGAAGGACAGCTCGTGGGTCGAAGCTATGCAAGAAGAGTTGGCTCAGTTCGGGAAAATGGAAGTTTGGACTTTGGTCGAAAAACCAAAGAATGTGCACGCTATAGGCACGAAATGGGTGTTCAAGTGCAAGAGAGATGAAAAGGGGATTATTGTGAGAAATAAGGCGAGGCTGGTTGTTAAAGGTTTTAATCAGCAAGAGGGTATTGACTACAATGAGGTTTTCGCTCCTGTTGCCCGGTTAGAAGCGATTCGATTGTTTTTGGCGTTTGCTGCTTTCAAAAAGATGAAGGTGTTTCAGTTGGATGTAAAGAGTGCGTTTCTTAACGGGAAAGTTGACGAGGTTGTGTATGTTGAGCAACCACCGGGTTTTCCTGACCCAGACTTTCCTGATCATGTATACAGGTTGAGCAAGGCGTTATATGGTTTACATCAGGCACCTCGTGCCTGGTATTCAACGTTATCGGACTACTTGCTGGAAAATGGTTTTGAAAGGGGTTTGATCGACAGTACGCTGTTTGTGAAGAGAGAAGGATGTGACTTCTTACTGGTTCAAGTCTACGTGGATGACATCATTTTTGCTGCATCAAGAATATCCATGTGTCAAGATTTTGAGGCTGTCATGAAGAAACGATTCGAGATGAGTGCTATGGGTGAACTAACTTTCTTTCTAGGATTGCAGGTTGATCAGAAGAAAGATGGAATGTTCATTCATCAAACAAAGTATGTTCATGATGTGCTGAAAAGATTCAAGATGGAGGACAGTTCTCCATATGACACTCCAATCTGCGTCAATCACAAATTGGGAGCTGAATCAGATGGTGACGCAGATGTGGACCCTACTCTGTATCGGGCGATAATAGGTTCTTTAATGTATTTAACTGCTTCTAGGCCTGATATAATGTTTTCTGTTTGTCTTTGTGCTCGCTTTCAGGCAAACCCAAAGGAATCTCACATGAAAGGTGTGAAGAGGATTTTGCGGTATCTCAAGGGCAAGCCGAAACTAGGATTGTGGTACCCAAAGGGAGGAGACGTTGAACTGGTGGCATATACTGATTCTGATTATGGAGGTTGTAATCAGAGTCGGAAGTCAACAACAGGAGGCTGTCAGTTTCTTGGAGGAAGATTAGTTTCCTGGCAGTGCAAGAAACAGACATCAGTCGCAATTTCAACTTGCGAAGCTGAATACATGGCAGCATCCAACTGCTGCTCTCAGGTTTTATGGATTCAGCAAACAATTGCGCGACTATGGTCTGAATTTCTTACTCACTCCTATTTTAATTGATAACACTGCCGCCATCTCAGTAATTAACAATCCCGTGAAGCACAGTAAAACTAAGCATATTGACATTCGTCATCACTTCATACGGGATTGTGCTGAGAAGAAACTGATCAAGATCGAAAAAGTTGATACACTTGAAATTTTGCTGACTTGTTTACAAAAGCGTTTGATAAATCCAGATTTCAAAACCTAATTGAACTAAATGGGATGATCAATCCCGAGTAACCATGTCTTTGTTTTGATTTAAAAAAAAAAAAAAAAAAAAAAAAAAAAAAAAAAAAAAAAAAAATGAGTCTTTATTGCTTAAAATTAGTCGGTTACCTCGGTTTGATGGACATCTCCTCGGATATGTTTTGGTCCTTGTTTTCGACTTAGGAAATGAGGATAAGTCGATTGTGAAACCAATTGTAGGTTCCTGAACGCGGATCGTACACGGAAATCTCTAACAACGCAGGTGCGGAATCCCTGCGTATATAGGTACGAGTGTAGATATTGAAGAGATTGAATACACGAACAATGAACACGAGCTATAAGGTAAACACGTTATATTGAATAACTAAACACGTGACAGTAAGTCACTGTTACAGAGAACAAAACGAACCAAAAACCCTAACTCACGTCCTCTTCTGTTTCGGCTGAAACAGTGTATTTAAACACGACAACTTCGCCACTAGCGAAGTTGTCAGTAACCTCGCTAAATCAGCAAGTTCGCCATAGCGAACTTGCTGATAACTTCGCTAGTTTACAAAACAAAACATAAACAAACCATTAACTATATTACAGACTCGATAACAAATACTAGACTATGAACTACTGACAAACATGTACCAACAGACTCCCCCTTGGCAGTAGCTTCATATCTTGATCTCTGAGTCTTGTAATCTTGCACTTTCACGCGTGCGCCCCTTCTCTCACACAAACCGACACAACTCCTTGATATTTCCTCGCTTGATCCTTCCAAGCAGGAATGTAGAAGATCTTCTTGTTGTTCAGCACTTCCAGATCAGCCTGCGATAGATTAACAAGATGCATCGGGTCATAAACCCGAAGAACTTCTTGTTCGTCCTCATCTTCCATAACCGCCTCAGCTGTCTCGCAATCCACATACCACCATTTCAGATCTGTTAGGACATTCTTGGGCATGACTCTCATTGGTACTTCCTTCAGATGTCGGACTGGTTTATACTTCATAACCATCCATGGTTTTCCGTCAGCCCTCATTCCCCTATCTTTATCTTCTATCAATCTTCCTTTCTGAGGCTTTAGCAGTTCAAACTTTTTGTCTTTGATGGCTTCTTTCCAGACGATCTTTTCAATAATTCTCGCCATATTATCGTTACTTCTGTTAATTAGCCCCAGTCTTGCTAACTCTTTCACCTCGCATTCCGGTAGGGAGTTTAGAGATCTCAATAATCTTTTAAAGTATTGAATGCCGTCGTACCTTTTGATCACAAATAATTTCAACTCTTTGTCGTACAACCAGCATATAATACCTTTCTTCGACTCTGCATAGCCCTTTATATTATACGTCTTTCTAAACATTGTTGGCACTAGCAGGCTTCTTAGTTTTAACAAACCATTGAGCACACCCTTCTTTCCAATTTGGTTGCTCCTCCCATACCGTATCATCTACCACATTCTCATCTCCCAAATCTGCTCTTTCAACAGCTGGAATCTCATGTTCCACTGCGTCATCCACGATCTCTCCTTCTTCCAACACATTCACCACATCAATATTTTCTCCAAACAGTATCCTCAAACAAGTCAAAACAGAAAGTTCAGACATCCCGATTGTGAAAGTCGAAGAGGTTAAGTTATTCGAGGTACAATATGAACCTTCTTCTCATTATTATGTTAAAATCAAATCAGAGTCTAATCATGAGTCGTTAAACATTCATAACGTAAAGTCATGTGAAAAATGTAAGTTACTTCATAAAGAATGTTTAGAAAAAGATGTGGAGATTAAATTGTTAAAAACTCACAATGACTCTTTACTAAATGAGCTTAAGCATATTAAAGAAGCTTATGCTAAGCTTCGAACATGTGAAAAGCCACTAGGGGAAAAGATTGATCAAAATGAGAAAACAATTTTGATGTTAAACCAAACTATTAATGAAAAGGTTGATTTGAAGCTTAACAGTTTCAAAGCAGCATCTCACTTCCTAGACAATATTCTCCCCAAACCGACAGGTAAAGATGAAGTATCTGGGGAAGTTGATCATGGTTTGGGGCATAAGCAAGTTCAAACTCCAATTTCCCCTGAGCCTCTAAAATATGAAAATAAAAAAACTGGGCATGATCGTGTTCTAAAATCTTCGGTTAGAAAGTTTGTTGACCGGAGGAGATGCTTTAACTATAACGAAGTAGGGCATATGTCCTTTGCGTGTCCTAATCATTATAAGCACGATCATGGCAACCACCAAAAATTTGTTAATAAGGTTGAATTCGAACATGGTACAACATCTGAAAGTGATAAAGAAATCCAGTATCGAAATCACTCCAATAAGGATTTCTTTGTTCGAAAAGTCAAATGTAAATAAACTAAGGAATCTCCTTGTTATAAGAAGAGTTCTAAGTTTTCTTACATTCCAAAATCAGATGTTGTTACATCTAAAATCAACCAATATGTTCTTAAAACAGAAAAACAAAAATTTCAAATTTCAAAATCTAAAAATACAGGCTCAAATGTCAATTCAAATATCAAACCTAAATTTGTTAAGGTTGTTGATTTGAAAGAGTGTGATGCAAAAAGCTTTGAGAGTTTGAAATTTTATGTGAAAAGAACCAAATCAACATTATATCATTAGATCATTAAGAAAAAGGACTCAAATGTAAAATCAAACCAAGATTTTGTTTAAAAAGAGTCTAGTTCTAAAAGTTCGGATAACATTGTCAAATCTGTAAAATCCGAAACCTCAGAAAATTCAAATGGTTTAAAAAATAATTCAGAGAGTTCAAACAACAAGCATTCTGTTGTAACAAATTTGTCTGAAACTCCTGAAACTGTTGAGAATTTTGAAAATGTCATGAGGTCCAAGACCAAGCGGGCTTGGATTTCTATATTTTCTTAAACTGTGTGTGCAGGGGCTCCTATAAGTCATAATGTTTATCATTGGAGCATGGTTATGCTAAACATTGCCAAATCAATGGAGGGTGGGGCAAACACAAGAAATCTGGAAAGATGGAGCTCATTACGGTTTTCTTTTCATGTCCATTTTGGATTGCTTAACTGTTTATTCTTGTTCATGAGGCTGCCATTGTGATTAACTAAAAGTGATCTAAAAATATCTGTAAACCATATCAAACAGTCAAGTTTATTTTTGATAATGTTTTTGGTTTTAGGGGGAGTAAAAATTTTGAGAAAATTCAAATACATTTAAGAGAGTTAAAAAAGGAAAAAAAAGAAAAAGGAAATAAAAAATGAGTTTTTGAAGTAAAAAGGGAAGATGATAGATAGTACACTGATCATCTGGTCCCAAATCCAGTAAAAAATAGGCTCAAAAGATTATCTGCTTAAATGTATTGGTGCATTGGTAGGCCTTTAAAACAAATGAGTAAGAAAAATTAAGTGATATAAACCTAAATACAGCCGAATCAAGTGGATAACATCTTGAAGCTTGATTAATATATGTTTTAAGAAAGTAAAAGTTTGAAGATTATTGTGTGTGCATGCGTTCATTTTGCAAAGAAATTCAGCTTATTTTTCTTTTTATTATGCAAATAAATTGAATTTGATTTTTTCTTTATTTTTATTCAAATCTTGGATCTTCTCCTGCGCGATAAGATTATCCAACCTGAAGATTAAGATTTGGATATTCTACTTTATTTTCTTGGCGTTTTGTATAAAGCTTTGGACTTTCTCAGCGCGATAATACGGTATTATCCGACCTGATTGTTAAAGCCTTATACAACTTCAACTTATTTTATCTTTTTATTTTTGTTAAAATGGAACCTTATCTGTGTGTAGTAATACCGATCTTAAGGGAAAAATTTTAACGTTCTGAGTTGTTTTGTTTTATTATTTTTGCATGAGTTACAGCTAATCGATTTTGAGTAAATAGTGAAAAAGTATACATGTGAAAAACTCATTGTATAAAGATATACAAATTATGACTGATGGGTGGGGTCCACATAAGATTCGTGCTTAATTGAACCAAATTAAATGTATCACAGAAACTCCTGAATCATTGTTTGGAAGGTTTAGGTGGACAACAATACCAATGACTGACTTAATACCAGTCATAATAAACGCTGAAAATAAAACTGTGATAGAAGGGTGTAATGTCTGTAAATTTCCGATAAAAGGTTTAGCCTTGTAGTGTTGTGTACACCTTCGGGCTTGACCCGGCATTCTTCCGAGAGCTCCTGGCCACCCTCGTAAACGTTCTCACTTAACTTTCCACCCAAGTTGCTACATACTTCAATTTGGAGGGACTTGGATGTAACTATTTTTATTATATCATAAAACAAAAATACACGGCGCAAATTCGCGTTTATTGGTAATTTGTGCATCGTGCTTGCGAATTACCGACCCATTCAACTCGTGTAGCATCGTGTGGACTTGTTGGCTGTGATTTTACTAAATTTGGTCCACACGGGGCTGAGTCGGTATCTAAGTGCATGAACAACCCGTTAACGCGCGTATTCGATAAAGTCAACAACTTTCGGGGGTAAATTGGGAACCCTTTGTCCCCAGGATTAACTAAGGGTGGTTTTGGTAAATACATGGCCTCGGGGGCTGATGTAATTGAATTTGGTAATGTCAAGGCTTTAGGTCAATCAAATCATGTTAGAACGTCTCGTAGGATGTTGGTGCAAGATGTCAGTAGTTCAGTGTCAAGTGTCTGTAATCGTGTTAGTTAGATTTATGTTTTGTATGTAAGCGAAGTTGCTAACAAGTTCGCTGATATGGGCGAACTTGTTAGACAAGCGAAGTTAGGGACAACTTCGCCTGAACATGCCAGGAGAAGTTGTCGTGTCTATATAAGCTGTTTAGGTTACGGCTTATTAACAATTCCAATGAATTCAGTTTATTATTCAGAGAACGAGTTAGAGAGAGTCTGTATTTGGTGATCTTTGTATCACGTGTTTACGGTTGCAATATAACGTGTTTGTGTTTATTGTAACGTGTTTAATCGTATCGTCGTCTACGCTCGTAACGTCTTACGTAGGGATTCCGCACCTACGTAGAACGAGATATCTCGTGTAGATCCGGCTTGGAATCTACAATTGGTATTAGAGCTTTTGCTCGTGATTGTGTGGTTCGGGATTATCACGCGGGTGTAGAAATCGTTCCGTTCGACTATTCGCGGGATGAGTTTACCGAGTTTTTGTGTCCTACTCACCTCCCACCATCAAACAACCCATAACACCTTCACATACCTCGCAAAATCCAGAAATCAAACCTGCAAAAACATCGTGTTCATCAGGCGAAGTTGCCGTCACTGTTTGTAGGGTTTAGGCGAAGATATAAGGTTAAGCGAAGTTATCCACAACTTCGCCTACCTCACAAGTTCGCTTATATCAAGCGAAGTTATCCACAACTTCGCCTACCTCACAAGTTCGCCTAACTTAAGCGAAGTTATCCACAACTTCGCCGAATCAGGCAAATTTAAAAAGGAAGCGAAGTTAAGAATTCCAGCGAAGTTAAGACTTAAGCGAAGTTATCCACAACTTCGCCTACAGTACTGTTAAGAATAAAATTTTTATTTTTCGAGTTTCTTTGTGTTTCGTGAAAGATGACTTCAATAAATATTACGGAACTGGTGAAGATGGAAGTGGAAGCGGGTTCAGCTACTAAGGCACCGAAGATGCTCAAGGTAACTGATTTTGTGGCGTGGAAAGATCGGTTTGAACAGTATGTTAAATACCAAGATGCTAAGATGTGGGTGTGCATTCAAGATGGTTACATTCCACCAACTGCTGAGTGTGAGGGTCGTGATCAGATTAAGAAATACAACAAGATGGATGAAGAAGAAAAGAAAATATATGAGGCTGAAAGCAAAGCTCATGCAGCGATAACAATGGCTCTTCCACAAGAGATTCTTCACACCTTCAGGAAGTATAAAACTGCCAGAGAGCTTTGGGAAGCGCTTGAAAGCCGATTTGATGGTAATGTGGGGATTCGTGCATCAAAGATTAAACTACTTAAAACCCAATTCTCGGTGTTCAAGTACTTGAAGAATGAATCACTTGATGATATCATCACTAGATATTATCATCTGATGACAGAACTAAGAAATTATTCCATTGCTTACAAAGAAGATGAGATCGTGAAAAAGCTTCTTGATGCTCTCCCACCGAAATGGGAGATGTACACTGTCTTGATGAGAGAAAACAAAGAGTTTGCCGACTATGACTTGGAAACAGCAGTCAACAAACTAAGAACTTTTGAACTTAACATGGTTCGTAAAGAGACACCAACTGATCAAGTTCAGGATCCAGGAATGTATGGTGCAAAAGTTAACTCAAGTTCAAGTTCGAAGTCTGAATCATCTGCTTACTACTCAAAGGGAGACTCGGGCGCTAACTCAACACATGAAGGTCATGTATCTCTCAACATGAATGGTGATGTGTGTTTTGTAGCTGGTGGATCAAACGCATCTAATCCTCAAGCAACCAAGGGTAGTTTTTCCTCAAGTGTTCCAAACAACAACTACTCGAAGATGCCCATGAGTATTAAATCTGCTGAACAGCAGTTTGCTCTCTATGCATCTTTCATTGCTTCGTATGAAAATTACATTCAAGGCAAGATTGTTGATCCTGCAACGTTAGACGAAGACTATGATCAGATCGACGTTGATGATCTGGAAGAGATGGATCTGCAGTGGCAGATGGCGATGATTGTGAGAAGGGTTAAACGGTTTATGAAGAAGACTGGTAGGAAGTTTGTGGGTGAAAGACCAGGGTTTGATAAGTCGAAGGTTAGGTGTTACAACTGTCAACATAATGGCCACTTTGCGAAGGAGTGCACAAATGAACGTGTAGAACGCAGTCAGACCAGGTCTACACAACAGAGTGGTGGAGGTAATGAGAATAGAGCCATGATATCTAGACAAAACGGGGAGTACAACTGGAATCTGCATGTTGAGGAAGTGTTCGAACAGGCCAATTTAGCGAACATCGAAACTGCAGGAAGTGAGAAAGTAACTGGAGAAAATGAAGCTCACATGGCTGAAGTGGCAGACCAGCTCACCGAGGTAAGTACTAAACTCCTTTGTACGAAATGTGAAAATCTGTCTGAACAATTGACAACTATAACTGATCAGTTTGTTAGTTTGGATGCTCAATTTAAAACATTAAAAGAAGATCATCATTTCACTAAAGCTAGAGAAAACAGTTATAAGGTAAAAATAAAAGCTAGTGAGAAAGATATTAGAAGTCTTAAAGCAAATCTAGCTGAAAAAATTCAAGTAATTGATCTTAGCTATGAAGTGTTAGAAGAGAAAACCAAACTAATAGCTGAAAGGGATAAACAGATAGCTGATCACCAGGTGAAAGTGGTGGAACTTAACAGAAAGCTTGAGCAATTTAGAAATTCCTCCGCTATACTTGATCACCTCGTTAGTGATCAAGGTTCCCCAGTTAAAAGGGGAGGATTTGGATATCATGAAGTTCCACCACCTTACAATCATAATTATACTTATGATCCTAGTAATCAGAAATCTGTTGATGTTGATTTTGGTCAGACAGTTCCAGTTAAGGTTACTATTAAAGAACCAGAAGTTAGTAAAGGCGAAACAAGTAAGCATGTTTCTAATGTTAAGATTTCTGCTCCTAGTCCTGTCTCATCAAATTCGGACAAGACATCCGAGTCGAGTGAGATAAAAGAAAAGGCAGTGTTACCAAAAAGTGGAGAGAAACATAAAACACCTGAAAAAAAATCTCCACTAAACCCGTATGTCCCATCATATGTGAGACAAGCGGGCAGTAATGCAGCCTCAACATCTAAAACAACTATCGAGAAGAAAGTTGAACACAGAAGTTGTTTCAGATGCAATCAATTAGGACACCTAGTTGCTGATTGCCCTCTGAAGCAGAGATTCAGAGGTATGAGGCCTTCAAAAACTGAGAACAGAACTAATAGTAAGTACAATAATGGTAAAAATGAAAACTCATCAAAGTTCAGAAATTGGACTAATCCAGGTTTTCAAAGAAAACGATCTTAGTTTTTCACTGCTTACAACCAAACCATAAGTAATAATTCATTTAATTCACGAAGGTTTGGATGGCCTCATAGTCAATCTACAAGAAGGTATCCTTTTAGGACTTACAGAAATTATTCTGATACTAACTTTGGACAGCCAAAGTACGGGATATATCGACCCAAGACCAATAGGTCTTGGGTCCCCAGATTTTAATCCTCTGCTTTATCGTGCAGGAACAGTTGAACAGGGCTGCAAACAATCTATGGGTTGTGGATAGCGGCTGTTCCCGGCACTTGACGGGTAACAAGAGTTTGTTACACGAATGGAAACCTGTTCAAGGAGGAAGAGTGAGTTTTGCTGGAGAAAGTGGTGGAAGGATTACTGGAATTGGGACGGTGACTAATGGAAAAATGACGTTAGAGAAAGTGAATTTCGTTGAAGAACTGAAGCATAATCTGCTGAGTGTATCGCAGATCTGTGACAAAGATTACACTGTGCACTTTACCAAGAATGAAGCGATCGTACTGTATCCTGGTTTCAAGATACCAGAGGATTGGATAGTAATGAAGGCTCCAAGGGAAAAGAATACGTATGTTATGGATATGAGGTCGACTGAGATGGCAACAGAAGAATCTTGTCTTCTGTCAAAAGCAATCAGAATCGGAAGTCAACAACAGGTGGATGTCAGTTTCTTGGAGGCAGATTAGTGTCATGGCAGTGCAAGAAGCAGACCTCAGTCGCCATTTCAACCTGTGAAGCAGAATACATGGCAGCATCCAACTGCTGCTCCCAGGTTCTTTGGATACAACAGCAATTGCGCGATTATGGTCTGAATTTCACTCATACTCCTATTTGCATTGATAACACTGCTGCTATCTCAGTAACTAACAATCCCGTAAAGCATAGCAAAACTAAACATATTGACATCCGTCATCATTTTATACGGGATTGTGCTGAGAAGAAACTGATTGTGCTCGAAAAGGTTGATACGTTAGATAATTTCGCTGACTTGTTTACTAAAGCGTTTGACAAAAATCGTTTTCAAAACCTTGTTGAGCTGAATGGGATGATCAATCCCGAGTAACCGTGTTTTGTGTTTTTGTTTAAAAAAAAAAAAAACATCACTATCGCTTAGAATTATGTCGGTTGCCTCAGTTTGAAGGACATATCTTCGGATATGTTTGGTCCTCATTTCTACTTGTAGAATATGAGGATAGCCATTAACCAGATGACTGAAAGTGACCGGGGCGGTTTATGATGTGTTTTTATTCTTTCGCTGAAAATTAGTCGTTCATACTTAGTTAGAGGGACACATACTTGTATGTGGTCGGTCCAGCTGATCCATTGGATCTTCAGGATAGCCGTTTACCAGAAAACTTCGACTTGATCGGGGCGATAGAAGTTAAAAAATTTTTTTGGAAGATGAAATTATTTTTCTATTCTACTACTTCGTAAGAAGTTCCTTTACTATGTTTAACAGAAAATTGATCCAACCTTGGAAAGTGATAGATATACTGATTCTGTGTGCTTAACTAGTGAAGTTATTAGGCCTAAAAGACTTTAGAACAGTCATTGTATGTCATGGTACCTTTTTATGGTGCGTAAAATTAGAAGTGATACTAACTAAATCTACTCGATTTTACGTGGAAACTCCTTAAGAGTTGTGTATGTCTCCATATATATCTTTCCGAATGATAGGCAGAAAAGCGATTACCCAGTCATACACGAGCCCGTGAGTGTTCTGATTCCCGTGAAGATAGCGTGTCAAGAAACTGCAGTGATCCAGATTCGGGACTTGCAGTTGTTTACTACTCTGAAGTTTGTGTAAATACTTAAAAAAAAATTGTGTTATTGAGACATTCTAGAGTTCATAATGATAAGACTTATCAATCAAGATGCAAGATATAGAACGGGAAGAAGAGTCTAAAGATCGAAGAGTAATTACTATGTCATCAGACACTACGGGTCGAGGTCAACTCGGGGTGACTTGGGGAAAGCCAAATACGCTTTGAGAATAGATAGGAGGCATCATAATCTCTGAGTTGTTGCCCATTTAAGTTTTGAGCTTAATTGAACCTAACCCGTATCACAGAAACAATGAAAACCATTCTAAGTCATTTACCTACTTACAACCTGTTTCTTTATGTCATAATACAGCTAAACACGGAACTGTGTGACAGTCACGTAGTTAGTATGATTCCTGTTTGGATCTTTTCTAAAACATGGTAGTCCCTGTCGAGACTGAAATTTGATCCCGTGTACTTTAATTTTTCAAATTTTCGTTACTTATGTAGTTGTATGATTTTATACCTGGTTACTTGGTCTTGATCGTATCATTTATCTCTTTAAAGGATGTTTTAAAACTTAATTGCAAATTGTTCAAAGTATGGGGTTTGTTTTGAAAAATTTTCATATCAGCGAAGTTGGGTATAACTTCGCCTGCAATAGGCGAAGTTATCCATAACTTCGCCGGTACATCTGTGACCCTATATAAAGAAGTTTTTAGGTCAAACCTGTTCATTATTTCAAAAACCTCAGCGAACTTATCCTCCGAAACCTAAGCGAACTTATCGTATTATCGATCTCAATCTTTTGTGTTCATTCTTTCTCTGTTCTAAGTCGATTAATGGTGTGTAGGGTTTATAGTTTCATATAATCATTGTTTTTGAGGTTAATCATCGGTCGTTTCGACTCGATTATCGACCTCATCTTTCGAACCTTAACACCCGATTTTCAAACTTACTTTCACGTGATAGTAAACATATTAATCGTCCAAATCGACTCAAAATCTTGTGTTAACTGGCCGATATCTTCAAAATTGTCCAAATCGATTCGATTGAACAGCCTTAACTGTCGCCGTTTCATATTCGGCGAAGTTACAGTTTAGGCGAAGTTATCCGTAACTTCGCCTGAGGTTTAACTTCGCCTGATAATAGTTTTTGAAACAGTTTATGAGGCGATGTTGTGGTTAGGTGAAGTTCTCATTAACTTCGCCTGGACCTTTTTACTTAACAGTTAACAGACGAAGTTCAAGTTGAAGCGAAGTTGTCTCCCAACTTCGCCCCACCTTTAACTTCGCCTGTACAGAATAGATCACAACTTCGCTCATGGTAACAGGCGAACTTGTGATTTGCTTTGACGTTTATCTAACTTATCCTGTTTGTTGCAGATATGGCTGCTGTAGCTGGAGCAGGTGGTGCAGGCGGTGATGACGGAGGTGATAACCAAAGACAGTTCTTCCCGGGTCACAACATGTATATAACATTAGATCCGGAGGCGAGTGGAGTTGATGATTTCCGCGAAATCATCATGTTTCTGTTACGCTCGCGTATATTCCACGCGATCACTACAACACTGCCGATATCCTTGCCCAACATTGAGGATTTTTGACAGACCGTGGAATATGACTGTAGAATCGAGCCCCCGGTGATGCGCGCAACAGTCAACAATCAGATTGTTCAGTTCTCTTCTGAACAAATCCGGGCGGCTTTATGGTTTGGAAATGAGACAAGGGATGACCCGACAGAGTTTGTGGCTCCTTTCCGTGATGGAGCGTTTTTGAGGATGGGATACTCTAGTCCCTTGGGGGATACGCAGAGAAGGAAAGGGTTTTTGCTTGACCAGTGGCGCTTTCTCATGCATGTCATGATTGTATGCATGTCAGGGAGAAAGGCGGGCACTGATGGCATGGGCGCGACCATGCAGTCGGCGATGACTGCTCTGACTTACAACAAGCGATACAGCATTAGTCAGATGGTCTTCTATGAGATTGATCGTCAGAGAAGGGCGATGGCGCGTGAGAGATTCATCATGTATCCAAGATTCCTACAAATGATCTTGAATCATGTTGCTCCAACGCTACCTCAGCGCCGTCCGATCAGATACGTTGAAAGTGTGAATAAACGGATCTTCGCCCAATGTAGATCTTCGAGTGCGAGGAGCAAACCTGAGCTCCGTCCTCGCCATACTCCACTGTTTGGGTACTTAATCAACCCAGGGTATGTGCCTGCTCGTGGGGAAGAGTTTCGGGACCCGGCACCACAACAGGCAGGAGCACCTCAAGTTATACCTGCTGCACCTGTTGTGTCACCGGAGGAGAACGTGGACCTTGATGCTGAGTTTGGAGGTCAATGCTACTTTGATATGGAACGGGTGGATCCTGGAGAGTATGTGCAAGTCTCAGTTGAGAAGGTGTCGACTGTGAATGTTACTAGGACAGCTGCTACGGTGGCTGGTTCTGATTCTAATGATGAAGTGGCTGAGGCAAGAAGGATTATGGTAACTCGAGAAAGACTACATGGGAAAAGAAAGAGAACAGATGATGACAGCGAGTCAGACTATGAGGAAGAGGTACAACAGTTAAACGTAGATCAAGAAGGGAACAGATAGGTGCAGGATCTGGAGCTGGTGAGAGCTCGAGGGTGGTACGTTTCACCCCACCCGCACTATCCGGTATGACAATGTTTCCCTCAACATTACAGGTTACAAGGCCAAGCGCTACGGATGTTCCCGTGGTGGCTACCTCATCTACATTTGGCCTCCCAACCTCTACTTTCCAACTTTCGGCTCCTGAGATTGTCTCGTTGCCTCCTCCAACTCTTACTCCAACGGAGGTTGTGGCACGTTTTGTTGAGTCGACTGTTGTGGCCACTGCAGGGTTATCGGTGACAATACCACCTGCGGTTACGTCTATTTTTACTTCTGAGGTCCCGGTGACATCGGAAATCCCTCCTCAGTACACTCAAGATATATCACATATGAGGTTCGATTTCGATGCAACCTTATCAGACTCTGAACGAATAGCAACAATTGAACGGGTCGTGGCAGAATAATCAAGGATAAATCTTATCCAGACCCAGGCTATTCAACGCCTAGTTGCAGAGAATCAGATGCAGTCGTCCCTGCTGGTAGAACATGGCAAAATCATAGATGCTCTGAAAGAGTTCTTGGCATCTCAGGGGGAGACGAGTTGTAAAGGCAATGAGTTGAGGACCAAGAGACGAAATGATAGAGACGATGATCCCAATGCGTCGAAAGATGCAGGTGATGAGTTGCCAAGAACTAATCAAGCTCTTGGAACTTCCACAACTCAGGGGGAGTCGACAACTGCAGCTGGAGATGATGATGTGGTGGTAGTGGACGTAGAGGAGATGGATGATGAGTTGGTTGGTGATGATGATGTACTACCGAGTGATGAGATAGAGAAGATTGGTGAAGAGATAGTTATTGATAATGAGATTGAAGAGGGAGAGATAGTAGAGGTGAATGTGGAGCATGAGATACCAGAAGTAGATAAGGCAGATATGAGTCAACAGATTGGAAGTGATGAGACGGAATGGGAAGAGCAGCCTAGATGGAAAGAAGGCTACGCTCAGAGGTTCGTCAAAATAAAGAAACCAGTGATCCCTACTATGTTTAAGAAGACTTACAACATTAGAGGCTATGCTGAATCGAGAAAAGGGATTATTTGCTGGATATACGATGAGCAGTTGAGGCTTTTTGTTATTAAGAGGTATGATGGTGTTCAGTACTTCAAAAGACTTTTAAGATCGTTGAATACACTGCCAGAATGTGAAGTGAAAGACTTAGCCAGATTGGGATTGATAAACCAAAGTGATGATAATATGGCTAGAGTTATTGGGAAGATTGTTTGGAAGGAAAGTATAAAAGAGAAGAAGTTTGAGCTGTTGAAACCACAAAAGGGAAAACTTATCAAAGACAAAGATCGTGGACTGAGAGCAGATGGTAAACCTTGGATGATTATGAAGTATAAGCCGATCCGGTGCCTTAAAGAAGTGCCGATGAAACAGATGCCCAAGGATGTGCTCAAAAATCTAAAGTGGTGGTATGTTGATTGTGAAACAGCTGAAGCAGTGATGGAAGACGAAGATGAACAAGAGCTACTAAGAGTTTATGATCCGATGCATCTAGTGAACTTGTCGCAAGCTGATCTGCATGTGCTGAATGAGAAGAAAATCTTTTATATTCCTGCTTGGAAAGACGAAGCGAAGAAATATCAAAGAATTGTATCAGTTTGTGTACACGAAGGAGTTCATGCTTGAAGATGAAGATGCAAGGTCGTTGAAGATTACAAGACACGTGTTTGAAGCTAAAGAGTTGAAGCTACTGCCAAGGGGGAGTCTGTTGGTGCAAGATGTCAGTAGTTCAGTGTCAAGTGTCTGTAATCGTGTTAGTTAGATTTATGTTTTGTATGTAAGCGAAGTTGCTAACAAGTTCGCTGATATGGGCGAACTTGTTAGACAAGCGAAGTTAGGGACAACTTCGCCTGAACATGCCAGGCGAAGTTGTCGTGTCTATATAAGCTGTTTAGGTTACAGCTTATTAACAATTCCAACAAATTCAGTTTATTATTCAGAGAACGAGTTATAGAGAGTCTGTATTTGGTGATCTTTGTATCACGTGTTTACGGTTGCAATATAACGTGTTTGTGTTTATTGTAACGTGTTTAATCGTATCGTCTTCTACGCTCGTAACGTCTTACGTAGGGATTCCGCACCTACGTAGAACGAGATATCTCGTGTAGATCCGGCTTGTAACCTACATAGGATACACGAGTCGGTACGTTTAGTAAGTAATCTTTGTGTGCAATCCGACAGGCTTGTAAACTGTGGATTGGCTTTGAAGTTCTCAAACTCTTTGGTGTTTGTGTGGCTCGTTTCAGGTGAGTTCATGATGCCCCTTTAAAATCTTTTTACGTTTTGGGCTAGCATACACACCGTAATACAATTTTACACGATTTTACTCGTTACAACTATTCGGATGGTATTACATAGCCTTATTTGTATTTGTGCATTTATAAAACTATGAGTGGATTATATTCTATGCCTTAGGATATTTTAGACTCGTTTATGGTCATATATTCCTTAAGGTTATACATATTACTTGTGCTCTAAGCTCGAGGTTACTATTAGGCCTAGTATTGAATGCCTAGATTATCCATTATTTATGGATTGTATGTGATGATAATGCTGGTTGGATATTTGAATTAGATGAATGTGTATGTGTGTATGTGAATGTGTATGTATTGGTTAACTGTGACCGGGTCAAATATGTTACTCGGGGAAGACCCGGGGTGAGGAGGCCAGTGTTTCATGTTTATGACGCGGCTGGGTCAAATATATTACTCGGGGAAGACCCGGGGTGAGGAGGCCCGCCGTTCTATAAACCATGGTCGGGTCAAATATATTACTTGGGGAAGACCCGGGGTGAGGAGGACCGTATCACGTGTTTGGTATGTTAAACCGCGACCGAGTCAAATATATTACTTAGGGATGACCCGGGGTGAGGAGGCTCGTGTTGCGTTACGGATGGATGGTGATCTTGGCCGGGCCAAACTATACGACTCAAGTTCTTAAATCCTGTGGCGGGCCCTGAAAAGCCCGTGAGGGGGGAGGCTCATGTGGCATGATCAACATCGGATGTTACGTGTTTGGGTTGTACGTGTGCTCGGCCCTGAATGTTATTATTGAATGGTGATCTTGGCCGGGCCAAACTATACGACTCAGGTTCTTAAATCCTGTGGCGGGCCCTGAAAATCCCGTGAGGGGGGAGGCTCGTGTGGCATGATCAACATCGGATTTTACGTGTTTGGGTTGTATGTGTGCTCGGCCCTGAATGTTATTATTGAATGGTGATCTTGGCCGGGCCAAACTATACGACTCAGGTTCTTAAATCCTGTGGTGGGCCCTGAAAAGCCCGTGAGGGGGGAGGCTCGTGTGGCATGATCAACATCGGATGTTACGTGTTTGGGTTGTATGTGTGCTCGACCCTGAATGTTATACGTGGATGTTATATATATATATATATTGTTATATATATAGGGATGTACTTGGAAGGATGTTGATATATATATCTTTTGTATATATATGTATGAGAATGTTTAGTCTTCGGTAACGATGACTTAATGGATGCACTCTTTTTACTTTAAAAACTTTTGGTATGTCTACCATATTTGTTATTACTGATATTGTTTACTTAAAACTTGAACTCACTCAGCTCAAGCTGACTTTGTGTGTATGTTAGTGTGAGTTTCAGGTTTAGAGGAGGATGCTTACCGCTTGGACATGCTCGAGACTACTTGGACGGTTAAGGGCATAACTAGTCGGAGATTAATACGCAAACTGTTTTCTTTTTATTTATTACTTTAAACATTTAAATTATGGTTTTGGGAACTTGGTTTTAGTACTTGTGATTTTCCGCTGTTTATCACTCTGAACCGAATTTTAATAAGATGAAATGGTTTGACTTTAAATTTTTGGGAATTTTTTGATATGATTACCAACTGTAGGATTCCCGGGATTCGGGATCTTACAAAGGGCAATTTGGTTAATATGATTCCCTGCTCAAACTCATAAAAATATGTAATGGTTTACATGTTTGTAAATAGCTTTGAAGTTCATTTGTTTACTGTCTTTATTGCTTTCATTAAAACCAAAAAGATTTTACTTTTTCCGATTTATTTTCGACAGTTGATGTTGGAATACAAAATTTTTGAAAATCAATTGGAAACATACTTAAATATTAGTGTTTTTCAAGATCATTAATTTGGACTTGATAAAAAAACTTTTTGTTGATTTCTGTGGTGGTAAATTGTCAAACGGTTGAAAAATCTTTACAAGTATTTGAGTATGCTTACATTGTTAATTAATATTTTCAATTTAAACTTACCATGAGTAACAGGTCCCATCAAGACATGATGCTTGAGGTGGAGTCTGTTAGATGATCAAGAATTGAGGGGGAGAATCATTGAAGATTCAGTTCTGGAAAGTGTCAAAGACTATACAAACAGAGACGATAATGTTTAAACAAGTGTTTGAAGCTTGATGTCAAAAGTTCTTTGCACTTAAGGAAGGAACTGATAATTTGAAATAGATGTGTTAACAAGACAAGCAATACCCAGAGCTAAAATGTTGAAGCACTTAATTTGAATGGAAAGACTCGGCAATATCTGAGGGGGGAGTCTGTAAGTGCATACGTCTATTGCTTTCGTCTTTGTCAAATGAAGGTGCGCGGAGCTTTAATGGAGCTAAAAGTTTGATCATTTTAGATTGAGTAAAAATGAAGATATTATTATATGGGGTGATAGAGAATTTGATTATGAGCACATGGGCGAAAACGGCACATAAACGGAGCTATAACGAAGAAGTTAGGCCCAAAACAGTTTTTTGTTTTTCTAGAGCATAACATATGCGTTTACCACACATATGTGTTGACCAGACTTATGTGTTGACCAGACATATGCGTTGGACTTATGCGCTGGTTGGAAAGATATGCGCCAGAAATGCTCTTATCACCCTATAAATAGTGATTTTGACATATGTTTTCATAACTATTTGGTCCAGAACGTATATGTACTGATATTTGTCATATCTTGTTGTAAACCTTGATATATATGAGAAATAGAGAAGAGATAATGAGAAATCTTGTTGTTTTCGATCACGTTTAGGGATTCTGCACCTTCACGTTGAATATAGATATCGATTTACGTCTTGTTCATGACACGAACACGTTCCTACAACCTTCAAATGCCTTTTTTTCGAATTTCTGGGCATCTTTCTTCAATACCATACTTGGACACCCACATGGTTCCAAATACTTTAAGTTCAGCTTCCGGTTATTTAGAAGTTTGTAACTAGTCTTCTTAAACTTCTAAACCGTTAGGACACGATTCAGTGCATAACAAGCAGTGTTCACAGCCTTGTTCCAGAATTGAACAGGAAGCTTAGAATCTGCCAACATCGTCCTAGCCGCTTCAATCAAGGTTCTGTTCTTTCTTTCAGACACACCATTTTGTTGAGGAACATACGGTGTGCTAAATTCCCGATGTATTCCACGTTGAATACAAAAGAAATCCAACACATTGTTTTTGAATTCAGAACTGTTATCACTTCGAATACGTCTCACTTTCAATTTGTAAAGTGATTTGATCTAAGTGATGAGATTCTGAATTAAAACACGTAAGATTATCGAGAGAAGTCATCGGTCACCACTAGACAATATGAATCACCAGCAATACTAGCACGATTCACTGGACCGAATAAATCCATGTGAAGTCGTTCTAGTGGACTTACAATCGAGTTAATCGATTTGCTCGGGTGTGACTTCTTCTTCTGTTTCCCCTTCTTGCAAGCAATGTAGTGATCATTCAGCTTGAAATTCTTGAGGGGCACACCATCCACCAAATCATTTGCAATTAGATTATTCATTTTGTGAATATGGATGTGTCCCATGCGTCGATGCCACAAAATCGAGTCTTTCTCCGTTGCTTTGGAGACAAAACACATTTCAGAAGGTGAAACATTTAAATTAGTACTCATGTCAAGGACATAAATATCATGTGATCTAGGAGATCGCATGACAACCATATCTTCTGGAATAATGTATCCCGGTTGAAGAATAACACGTTCCTTATCGGTGAAGATGGTAGTGTAGTTTTGTCACAAATCTGTGAAACACGCAACAGATTATGGTCTACCTTCTCACAATAATTAACCCGCTCGAATGTAATTCTACCATTCGAGACCTCTCCTTCCTTCGTAATCATTCCCCCGTTATTACCTGCAAACACTACATACCCTCCCTGAATATCCTTGACATTGTTGAGAAGATTGAGGTTGCCGGTAATATGCCGAGAACATCCGTTGTCTAATATCCACTTGTCGCTTGATATAGACCTGGATGAACTCTACACACAAAGTAAAATGATTAGTTCAAAAAGGCAGGCCAAGCCTCAGTCTTGAGCTCTCCTTTTGAGAATTTCGGAGATAAATTTATTTTAACATTCGAATTCGGCACTTAAGAGTAAGTGACAGGTTTCTTAGTTTTCTTCTTTAAGTAACCATCACAAATTACTCCTGAGCCCGTATTCTTGCAAATAGGTTTAACGAAATCAATAAATTTGTTTGATACATTAGAAGCATCAATTTGAACAACTTTCCTCGGATTGATATTCGAATACATTATAAACAAGTCATCTACTTGAGATTTCTTAGATTGAAGTGTCATGTTAACAACTGGAATATTCTTTGTAGTTGTTGGTTTGTTATTTTCAACCTTAACTTTGCACTTCTTTGCTACATGACCTATTTCACCACATTTAAAGCACAACCGAGTGTCGAAAATCTTACGTGGTTGAACAGATGTCTCGTTTTCAACCGTTGGTTGATTAACTTCAATCTTCGAATTCTCAACAGTTACCAAATTTGAAATCTTATATGTTAATCCCTTTCTGTTTTTATAAAATCCAAGATTTGTAATGTTCAAAGAACTCTCCAATCCTGATGATTTTACAAATTTTATCGGTTTAAAAGCAGTTGGATTTGGTTTCACTTAAACATTAGATGATTTTGATTTTTGAAATTCCTGTTCAAGCCTGGTAACTTTTGATGTGTCATCATTGAAGACACTCTTGATCATTTCGGGTTTAAGAAGATTCAAGGGATCTTCTTTATCCAAAAATTCTTTCGATAAACCCTTTAACTTAAAAACTTTCCCTTTTGTTGACTTGTAAGGCCCCGAACCCCGAGAACCCCACAGTTGGTATTCATTCTAAATACTTAATGAAATAGTTGAACTTGAAAACCGTTTCTTCCATTAAAACGAACATATCAGAGTGTCAATTTAGCGGAAAACATGAAAAATGAAACAAAGGACTTATCAGGGTTTCGGGAACTTGTTTCATTTTGCCCAAAACCAAATTAAGTATAACTTGTGTAAGTCCTTTGAAATAAAATGTTCATAAACAATTAAGTATAACAGAGTATGCCCTTCACCGTCCAAGTAACTCCGTGCACGTCCAAGCGATAAGGCATCCTCTTCCTAACCTGAAACTCACACTAACATGCACACAAAGTCAGCTTGAGCTGAGTGAGTTCAAGTCTTAAATAAATATTATCAGTAATGGAAATCATGATAATCATACCAAAAGTTTTTAAAGTAAAAATAAAAGAGTACATTCATTAAGTCATCATTACCGAAGACTAGACATTCTCATACATATGTAAACATCCTTTAAATACATCCATATATGTATAACTACATATATATATAACATTCACGTATAACATTCAGGGTTGAGCAAATGTACAACCCAAACACGTAACATTCAGCGCATGCAAACACAAAGTAGGCATGCACAACATTCAGTAGTCGAAACGACTACAACATTCGCCAAATAGAGGCCAAACAATAATTTATATATATGTATATATGTTAACATTCCAAGGCCTACCCTATTCTAGCAAGCCTATATAAAATCGTTTCATCTAGTAAGAAAACACTTAGGTGTGCATGCTAGCCCAAAAGTTAAAAGAGTAAAAAGGGGCATCACGAACTCACCTGAAATCAATCGAACACCTGCAACGAGCTAGGAAATCCCTAAGTGCACAATCACAAGCAAGGGCCTGTAAATTATACACAACGCGTTACTAAACTAGACCGTAAGAACACTCTTGCCTAATGGGCCGTTCAAGCCCAACACTGTGGCCCAAGGCCCAACAACTTGGCCCAAGGCCCAAAACTTGGCCCAAGGTCCAACAACTTATCCCAAGGCCCAAAAACTTGGCCCAAGGCCCAAACTTGGCCCATGGCCCAACACTTGGCCCGAGGGTAATCAAATCGAGTCGAATACGCGCGTAATAAACCTTAAAACCATTTGTTAAACGAATCAGACCCAAATGGACCAAATTCCCATTTTAATCCTTTCATTCATCATGATTATGTCACCCGAGTTAATAGGGTTGACGGTTCCTTTTTACAACTCTCAATGTAACATTTAAACGAAAATTCGCGCACCGCCGACTCGATTGACGAAGCACTAACCAAAACAGCCCCGAGCATCAAAAATTAATTTTTTCCACAGCCCTTAAAACCCCCTAGGGCTGTACAAACTGATTCGGTCGGTCATCCGATCAATTAACGCATCAAACTGTGTCAATCCTACACCCGATAAACCCTAGTTTTCGAACAAAAATCGATTGACCGACCTAAACACCTCCATTGGCCATGAAATTATAATATGATGTACATGTCATACCTAGTGGGATTTTGATGCCAAAACCTCACTCAAAACAGCCCCAAAAAACCTCAATTGGGCAGCCACCCGGTTAGCCTACAACAAGACGTTTTTCGATTAATACGCGCAATATAAGGATCAATTAACGTGTAAAAGACTTGGGGAATCGTAGTACATACCTTGATTGAAGTTCTAAGACTTAAACTTGGCTGCAAAAAAGAAATTTCGTGGCTCTTGGTTCCCTTCTTCCTGCCGATCGCAGCAATGGGGGGGCTAGGGTTAGTTTATGTTATAACATGATATATTACACTCTAGTCCCTCCAGATTGAGGTGTAAGGCAAAATGGAAGGAAAAGTAAGGTTCTTTAACGTACCGGGATGACGTAAAGGATTCCGAGAAACGTCGGTTAAGTCCCGAGAGTTATACATACTTTACACGCGCTAAATCATTAAACCGGAAGCTTGACTGGTGTTACAAGACTCACTTTGAGGATTAATGAATCTTATCAAATCCTCATAAGACACTTGAGGTTTGTCTGATTTCTTTACTTTAAATGAGACTTTTGGTTTGTTCAAGGAATCAACCGAGGATTTCGAACCATAAACGGCTTGTTCGAATTCCTCTGATTCACACGGAATGTGAGTGTCAGAAGGAATATGCTTATTTTTCACAATCACTTCTAGTTCGTTTAATTCCTCAATAGAACCATCAAGTTCATTCTCAGTAAAGACTGAGTTGCTTTGATATGCACTGGTTCTTGAGTCATCGGTTTTATTGTTTCAACACTTTCAGTATTCTTTGGATTGTCCACGGGTTTTTCCAAAGTTGTAGATTGCTCAGCAATATCAGGAATACTCGTGTAATCACCTTTTAAAGGAGGAGGAACCTCCACATATCCCAAACCAGCATTACCATTCTTTTTATGTAAATTATTAACTTTGATTATTTCATTTAAGAGATATGATGAGTCTTTAAATTTACCAAGTTTATTTTTCAATTCTAAGACTTCATTCTCTAATTTTGGGATACTGGTTCGAAGTTTGAGAATCTTCTGAAAGTGTTGCTCAATAATCACGAGTTTGCAACTAACTTCTGCTTTCAGATCGTGATTGCTTTCAAACAAATTCTTGATTTTAAGAGTAGATTGATCCAAAAGTTTGGATTTTTGTCTAAAGCAATCCTTCATCATAGAAAGCTCGTTCAAGAGTAGAGTATTTTGTTGTAAAGCATACTCAAGTTTACACTTGAGTTTACCACAACTCTGACACTCAGTAACAACCTGGGTTGTTATCGTCTCGTGTGACTTATTCAAGGATAATTTAAAAGAAGAGTTAGTACATACCTCCTTGATCTTTGCCATGCAAGCGAAAGATTCAGTTTGTTCAGCCGTTGAGTTATCAGAATCCATCTTTGATTCTGAATTGTCACTTTCTTCAGTTAAGTTATCGCCACTTGCATCTTCAAAATACTCCATGTGTTCAACCACGGCGAGATTTTCATGGTTCCCTAATAATCGTTGTGACCAATCAAGCCCCTCATTAACTACTAGGGCTTGTGAGCTAGCCGCCTTAACTTGATCCCCTTCTGATGTCTTCTTCTTCTCAGGTATGGTAGAAGTCTTCCCAGAAGATCTATCAGCATTACGAGGACCCGAATACTCTTTCTTCGGCTTGTCACATTCTTTGGTGAAGTGTCCAAAGTCACAACAATTGAAACACTTGACCTTTAATTTATCGAATCCAACCCTCTTGTTCAATGAAGGTAGAACCTTGCTGGTTCTTTGCATAAACCGCTTTACTTTACGCACGATCATTGCCATGTTCCATTTCAGGTCCATGAGTTCAAGGTCATCAGGATCAATCTGGTCATAATCTTCATCTGTTAGTTCACTTGTAGCAATCTTACTCCCAACTAATTGTTCGTAAGATGTCATGAATGCGCATAAGAGCGCGAACTGCTGCTTCGCTTCCTTCAAACTCACATTTGGTGGAGAGCTTTATTGACTCGATCTTGATCCCATATTGGCACCTGATGCCATGAAGCATACGTTTGGGATTGTATTACAGTTAGGAGACCCATCTTGAGAATTCGAAATGTAGAATGATGTAATAGGAACAGAACCCGAAGTGGTGCTTGCAGGTAAAAACCCTCCATAGAGAGTAGGATTTTGGTTATCGTTAAGAGAATTTTGGCATTTCATATCATACTCTCTCTCTCCCTCTCTCTCTTCCAACTTGTTAATAAACTCATCAGCGGTAATTTCATCATTTCTGAAATAACCATTTTCCTTAAGCACAAGCAAGAATGTCGAATACAATGGTGGCAACGCATTCTTTAACGTGTCAATCTTGTCCACTTTAGATGGCTCTAATTTAACCATAGCCATTTCAGCCACGAGATGACAAAATTGGCTAATCATCTCTTCCATGGTCTCATTCTTGAGAAGTGAAAAATTTCTGAAATTCACTAAAGTCTTTTTGCTCTCAAGTGTATTCCCTAAGCTCTGGTTTTCAGGGAAGCAAACAATGAAGCACGCGTCTTGATATGGCTAAATTGATGAAGTATATTCTCGGGAAGAGCCATGGTCAAAGTGGAATATGCTTTTGTCTCGTTTTCAGCATCCTTTATTTCGTTTGCCTCATACATATGAAACAACTTATCCGTGAACCCAAGTGATTCACTTCCCACTTGCGGTTTCTTATACACGACATCAAGATGTCGGACACTACTTGGATGAACAGAACCAAGATGAGCTTTAAATCTCAGTTCCCAACGTGAAAATTCTAACAACTTAAGTAGTTTAGGACACTTGTTATGAGATCCAATCACATTGTCCATAGTCAGCATCTGTTGCATCAGTACGTTCTGAGAAGCGAGTGCGTAATACGATGCTTGATTTGATGAAGCCATGATTGGTAAATTCAGAGAGTCAAAGGACTTAAATGACAAAGATGAAATTTGTATCACGCGAATGACAACTGTTCACGAATGGCAACTGTTTACGAATGTGTTTTACCGAAAGATTTTAACGAATGGTGTATAGGTAACAAATGAGCAATCTGACGAATGTGTTCTGGATAACGAATGAGTAACAAATGGTGTTTAGATAGTGAATGCCAACAGTGTTTTAACGAATGACAGGTTTAGCGAATAAGGTTGCACGAATGAATAACGAATGATCTATTATTTTCTCACGAATGTGATGTCAAATGAATAACAAATGAATATTTATGCTAACGAATCAGTCTTCAACCATGTTCAACTATGTCCGGAATTCAAAAACCTTTAAAACCAGTTCATAACACCTTAAAACTTATCTCAATTACCTCGGAAATAGATTCTGAACCACTACAAACTCAATCCGAACTCAATTCCACACTAACCAGACTCAATTAACCAATTCAAATTTTCACATTAATCCACCATTAACGTAAAAACTCAAATCAACTTCAATTCAATCCAATCCAATACCAAAACTCACTCAAACCTCCATTACCATTCCAAATACCATTTACACTAACTCTAATTACCTTTAACTCGTTCAATTACAATCAATTTTGACACTCTGTTTCGCCGGAAATGCAATTAATCGATGAATCAATCAATTCATGTTTGAATTAATCAATTATGACCTGAAACGATACTATTATGAATGAACAAACACGAAGATCTGATCAACAGGCCCTCATACCACTTGAGAAAGCCTGCATAGCTTTGATCAGGATCTAGATCAATGATGACATCGTGCTATTCATTGTGAATATACGATTAGAATGACGATGATACTTTACTGTGTGTGTGTGTGTGTTTTTTTTTTTTTTTTTTTTTTTTGAGTGCAAATGGACAGAGTAACAGTGTACAAACAATTTCTCAAAAAAACTTATTATTACTTTAACATAGATACAAGGTATATATAGGAGATGACACATTTGTTAAGTTAATTACTTAACGAATGGTGTCATTCGTTACATTAAGCCTTGACGAATGAGTAAACTCATTCGTTATACATTACAATACGAAAGGCCCCACATTCGTATGTCCCATTCGTTAAGCTAGGTTAACGAATTTGACTTACATTTTTAGTACGAATGTGACACATTCGTTATGGGGTAATGAATGGTCTCACAATGGAGCGAATGGGCTATTTACCAAAATGCCCTTACTTAATAAAACTAATATAATAATACGATAAAGATCGAGACGCTCAAACCATGTATCAGCATTTTCGAAGGCACTCGGAGCAAAGCATGTCTTCTTGTTCTTGGGGACATTCAATATGGAGGAAGGTACTCTCCATACTTTGGTACCATTGTAGTAGGGCAGTGGCACCTTCAGAGTTCAAAGCCATTGAACTTAAGAGGTTTCGCATCGGTAAAGGTCTTATAGAGACAAGAGTTGGAGCTTGAACCCGAAGTAGCTGAGTTCGAATTGGACGCAATGGTTTTATGCATTTGAGCTACCATTTTCGGGATCACAGCAGCCATTTGCTTAATGATCTGGGCTGTCTTCTTATGGGACGACGTGGGAAACGAGCAGGCATGGTGAAATGACATAAGAATGATACGAGTATGAGTTATCGTGTGAGGACCTTTCATATGTAAAATACTTAAACCATTTTGTTAGTAGATGAAATGTGACGAATTCTGGGAGTTGAACCGAGGAGTCGCGTTGTCTTTGTATAAGATGCATGCACATAACGAATGGGAGCTAATCAACTTCAACATATCTATCAAATGGAATGCATGTTTAACGAATGGGAAAAATGAGTAACATGTATGTGAACGAATGGAAGATGCATGATGGCTAACAAATGAGGGTGCATAGTACTTAACGAATGAGCATGTTATTAACTAACAAATGGCATGTATGTATAAATAGTTTAGACAGTTAGTTAGAAAAATCAGTTACAAGTTACAACAGATTTTCTTACCCACATATTGTAACAACACTCTGCCGAAATTTATATACGAGCTTCAATGAGTTAATATTTACATATCGTCTACATGCTCGGTCGTTTTCATTCACCGATTAGTACCGAAACGTACCAAAACAAACACCATGCATTTTCGATTTCGTAGTTCAATATCGAGTTCATCGATCCTCATCGGGAAAAACACATTTGAAATAAATAAGAGAAAATTTCATAATACTAAAATCACATGAAAACTATATTAAATTGAAATTAGAATATTCATGTATCACCATGATTTTTCAAATACCACTTAATATTCATAAAGAAATCAAATTGAAAAATTCAGGTGTTCATGTATCACCATAACTTGACAGGCTTTTAGTTAAAATGCATACAAAGCAAAATGCGTAATCAAATCGAACCAAAATCTGGTTATTCGTGTATCACCACGACTTGTCAGACTTTTAGTTAAAACACATTATAAAACATTGAGGGTCGGAATCACACATCACATGAACCACCATGACTTGTGTGATGTCCATAGAAGTGTAACCATATTCTTTTCACAAAGAGAACAAGGTCACGTTTGAAAGTGTAAAGTTGTGATTCGTGTGGCATTTGGTGTGGTATGCTTTGGCTTAATAAGTTTCATGCCCTTTCCGAACTCTCCTGGTAAGCAACCGGGTCCGCGTCTGATTGGATTTGTACGAACTCCTTATCCTTAGGTTTCAATAACCTAGGTGTCAAGAGTTCGGAAAACAAGCACTCCCCCCTTACAGTTTACTACATAACCGCCACGTAGAAACCCAAGTAAAATCGATTTGAAAGCTTTTGAAAATCTTTGTTTTAGGCTTAAGCCTTAGAGTTTGTGTATGAAGATATGTGCTGGCGACGTTATAAAATATCATAAATATAAATAAAAGCGTATGAATGAACTTTTAATATAAGTACGGGCACATAGAACATAGAGTATACATGCAGTTTGGGCCCTAAATAAACTATAACTATACTAGGCTAATACGTCTAAAAACCTATCTTATAGTTACGGCTCTGATACCAATCTGTAGCACCCCGGCTTTAAGCAGAATACCCTTGGGTGTAACGTACAGATCACTCATAAGCTCATAACGCTATTAAAGCGACAATAATTAAATTTATTTCATTTCATTAAATCACAAGTACACAATTTGGTATTAATCAAATAACTTTCAATTTTATTATGATATGTTTCTAATAACCTAATGGTCCAACTATCTAGTCTTCAATCCTTAAATTAAACTTCAACCTGCATCATGTTTAAAATAATATATTTTTTCAACAATAATGTTGGTGAGAATTTATAAATTTTTGCATATGTATATAACACGAAAAGTGTAAAATTCACAAGTCAAGATTATAATGAATGGATACTAAAAAAATTATAAAAATTAAAACCAGTGGAATAAGTGAATCTTCCAAACTGCAAAATCATGACAGCGGTAACACCGTCCGGATTTTGGGACATGAAATCACTCATCTTCTCAGCATAGCATTCCCACAATGTAACAAAAATAGTACGTAACCTACATAATATAAAATAAAATTACATAATGAATTTTATATGCAATTAAGTAACATATTTTGAAATTTATAAAAGAGGGAATTTAAAATAGCTTACTCTGAGTCACGAACTTGAAGATTCATTTTCTTTTTCATTTGACCATTTTTTGTTTTGTGATCAACCAAGTTAAAACAGGTATAAACTTACCCGATGATATCTACAGAATAAAGGTAAAATAGCATGTTAGTGTAAAATAAAGTATATGATAAAAATAAAATTACATAATATAAGTTATTATGACTACTTACCAACAACAGAATTCTGAGTCAAAGAATTGTTCAGAAGCATTTCAAAGTCAATTAATGAGAAGCCATATAAAGATCCAATAGGATCATTGCACCTCTTAACAACATAATTATCATTCAAAAACAGTTTATGAGGATGATTTGTCAATTGATAGGTTGAAAGGCTGTCTCCAATGGCAAACTTCTGAATTAAAACACATTCTTTATGAACCAAGAATCTTTCATGCTTGGATAAGTAAGCATTCATAACAGTTTCTTGAATCTTGGTACCCTGAAAAGGAGTGAAATTATTAGTTGAAAAGGATTAAAATACTTGAATGAAAATTTTAAAAATTACCTCCTCATCCATAAGGATCAATTCTACTGCGTGAGTAGTATTAGGATGCTTGAATGAAGGTAGCTTCCACAACTTGACAATTCTAACCTTAATAGTAGCATCAAGGGTTGATACATCAAGTACACTCATCTTTGTAACTTCAGAATTGTCAAGTAACCTGTATTTATTTTCCAAAGTTATGTTTCAAAATTGAATGAATTTGTGTAAAGAAAGAAAATATGATATAATAAGTATAATATACCTGGAACTCATTTTTGGAGTAACACTGCCACCAATATTCACCATATAGAAACCAGATGGGGATAAGTATGTTTGTGCGAGGGTTTATATTTATAGGCATTCTAGTCAACAGCAAAATAAGATCGTGCAAAACTAACTTAAGTCAGTTAAGCCAAAAATATGCAAAGAACTGAATAATAGCAGTTTTAACCAGTTATTTATAATAAAAATGCGATAAATAAGTTTTAAACAGTTATTTTTTTGCCTGTTAATTTGAATTACAATCTTGAGGATAAATAATTATTAACTTAAATACAATTATGATCAAATTCTGATTTGAAAAATGAGACACCATCAATAATTCATCATGTGATCAAATTGAAGGAAACCTAACTTAAAAAATCAAAGTAAATTAAAAAGAAGTGTTGAATACTAATATGTAGATCTGTAATCTATATTCATCAACAATAATATAAACGAAACATTAAAAGGATTCGATTAGAGTCTTTTGTAAAAACCCAAAATGCCTAAAAAAACTGATTTACAATTTAAACAAAATTAGAAAACGATATCCGATGATTTATCTAAAACGCTTGAATTAGGGATTATGGTTTACCAGAAATGTATCTCGAAAGCTGTTGATCGGGAGGAAGGACGGACGAGGTGGTCTTGTGTCGACGGCTATTGGAGGAGACAAAGAAATTAGGGATTAGGGTTTGGTGAAGATGAATAAATGATATTTGAGGAATTTATTAATTTTTATAATAAATGATATTTGTTTTGTTTAATATCTGTAACCGTCAAACAAAATATTGAGAACATGCCACTTGTTAGAATTTAAGGGAGGAGCTTTCTCTAAATGACACCTGTCCATAAATGGCTTTCTTTTATTACTATAGAGATTTTATTTTATTTATTTATTTTTTTTATTGTGCACTTAGGCATCTTTTACCTAAAAATATATAACTAAAGACTAAAGATCGTATAAAATTGGAAATTTGCGGGCGCCACCACTCTTTATTTATTTTCATAAAACAGAGTGGTGTGCTAATTTTAAAGTGCATTCAATTCTCACAACCTTAGGGTAATCCGCTTATGGTAATACTCTCTATACCTTATCGAATTTCAGCTTCACTGTCCCCTCTTAGGATGAGAACCCACAAAATCTAATATTTAATTAGGTTTATTAAGAATATGCAATGGAAAATCTTTCAAGACTAGTTGGGCCTACCGACACATCCCAAGTTAAGTGCGCCTTCTTTAATATTATCTAATATTATTAGTAGTTTGAAAAACCGATTCCCGATAAGTATCGTCATCTCCCATTTAAGTGCAAAAAGAAACAAAATCAAGAGACATTTTTCAAAATTTTTTCAATTTTTTTTCTTTTTTTTTAATTTAAAATAAAAATTAACTACGACTCAAATGTCCTATCCTCATACTTAGATTGTGCATTGTCCTCAATGCAAGGATAAGGACGAAAAATAAAAAATAAAATCGAAATACAAAAAAAAACTAAAACCTAAAAGTAAAAACAAAAATAAAAAATAAACAAGCAAGATAGATAATGGAAAAGACTTAGCTGGTAATATGCAAATGACGATATGATGCCAAAGTCAACTCCAAACATGCTCTGCAATCAAACAGTACCTCCTTGTCTCACACACAAACGGAAGCGGCAAACACAACAAACACTATCTAAAAATATCTTATCAATTTGATAGATGTTAACCACTTAAGTATTTTACCAGACCAACCAACCCACCCAATATATAAACATGAAGAAATAGCAACAAATAATAAAGAGTATACAGGTCGGCTGCTCCATCCCGACACCTGAATTTTGCATTTAAACTTCATGGGGGTCATTTTTTAGCTCAAAACCTGCAAATCTTTAAAAAAAACAAAAACAAAGAAAACTACAAAAATCTACGTTAGTGACTCGACACGAAAATAACGATAGGACAAATATACAAACTCTACACTTGAGTTCTCACTCAAGACACTCTCCAAGTGGAGATTCCTCCACCACGGTCAAACTCCATAGTCCTCCAAGAAACTGCATCACGATATGACCATTCATCTTCAATCTTTCCAAACTCCACAAACTTTCACTTCCCACCGCCTCTTTCTCTATCAAACTCCATCGATTCTCGAGAACTCGCGACCTCTCTCTCCTCCTACAAACAAACTATGACGAAACGGGGATGCTCAAGACGTGGATCCATGCCCAGAATAAAAGACTCAATCGCATAAACGGGATGACATGGATCAATGAGACCGTCTTGGCCACTCGGGTGTCTCATGGATTTAGCAACATAAGTGACACTATCGTCACCGGCTCTAAGAGTGATCTTACCTTCAAATACATCAACGAGTGCCCTAGCAATACGCAAGAATGGATGACCTAAAATAATAGGAACTCTCTCATCGGCCTCCATATCTAAAACCACAAAATCTACGGGGAAAACTAAATTATCGACTTTCACGAGCAAGTTTTCTATGATCCCCTAGGGTACTTTACTGAACGGTCAGCTAATGACAACGACATACGGGTTGGGGTGAGCTTTCCTAGGCCTAGATTTTCAAACAACGAATATGGCATTAAGTTTATACTAGCTCCTAGATCTGCTAAAGCTTGTCACGAGGTATGCCTACCAAACAAACATGGAACGGTGAAAACACCGGGATCGGGTACCTTCTCCGGAACCTTATTGAGCACTACTGCAGAACACTCTCCGTTCAGTGGAACGGTGGAAAGCTACTCCATACTTTACTTTCGTTTAAGAAGATCTTTCAAAAACTTGGCATATTTCGGCATATGCTGGAGGACCTCGATAAATGGAAGATTAATCCTAAGTTGCCTAAACATATCTAGGAAGTTCCCTTACTTTCTTCTGAATTTCTGATTCTTAACACGGGCTGGATATGGCATACGAGAATGATCTATAAGCAGTGAAGGCCTAACATCTCTCGGTTTCTTTTCCTTACTTCCTCTAACTATGGACTCATTGGTTGGTGCGGTACTTGCTGGGTCTAACCTAGGTTGCACCCTCCCAGGAGTCTCCAACATTATCTCCTCATCCAAAAACTCATCACTCTCCTCTACCTCAATCTCTCTCTCCGGACCTAAAACCCTACCACTACGAGTAGAAATGGCATTTATTTGAGCGGCCGAATTCTGTTGAGTAGAATCTGAAAACTGACCTGGGGTCTCTCATCTAAACGTCGGGCTATATCACCTACGGTTCTCTAAAGATCTAAGAGTGCGGATTGGTGATTCCTTAAAAGCAAATCATGATTTGCAAATTTTTTCTGAGTTTCCTGATCTCTAACTAGTATTGGCTTCATCATCTCCTCTAACCTACCAATACCACTACTCAAGTCCAGCCCATTACTCCCACCTTGACTACTTTGATCCCCACTAACGACTGGTCCTGCCCCCAGTTAAGATTTGAATTTGATTGGAAACTCGGGGTGTACCGGAAGAACGCCAATTAGAATTATATTTATTATTTTTATAGTTGTTCCAATTTGAATTATTGTTACCATTAAATGTATTAGGAACCCTATTTTGCCCTCCTATGAACTCTACCTGCTCCTGACTCATCAACGGACAATCTAAAGTCCCATGCCCCCCTCTACACAACTTACACTTATCTACCTTAACCTTTAGTTCTCCAATCTCACGAGTTAGGCTCTCTAAGGCAGCAGCTACACTAGTATCCAGATTGACCTGGTGCACACCTCGGACGGATGAGGGTGTACTAGTGACAGGATTTGAATTCCCGTGACGTGGCTTTTTAGCAAACTCGGACTAGGCAAAACTTTCAAATAATTCATTACACTCAACTACACTTTTCTTATCCATTAAATTACCTCCAGCAGCAGTGTCGAAACGAGCTTGTGTCTCATATGTCAGCCCATTGTAAAGCTTCTCAACCAGGGCCCACGGAGTAAGACCATGCTGTGAACAATGGGCCAGTAAACCCTGAAAGCGCTCCCAAGCTTGATAGTACGGCTCGTCTGGCTCCATATGAAAGGAATGAATCTGATCACAGAGACAAGATGCTTTGGCAGGCGGGAAGTATTTCTTCAAGAAAGCGATATGCAACGCCTCCCAAGTAGTGAATGCTCCAGCAGGTTGTGAATCGAGCCAAGTGGAAGCCTAACCCGTAAGTGAAAACAGGAAAAAATGGAGGAAAATGGCATCTTCATTAGCACCTTGTAAATTGAACGTCCAAGCACACGGGTAAGACGGTTGATGTGCGCTGGTGCATCTTCATCGTCACGACCATGGAATAGATTGCTCTGGGTGAGACTGGTTATGACATAAGATGGAATCTGCCAGGAATTAGGGTTATTGAATGCGGGGGTGATGATGGGCGAGTTGTATCCGGTGAAACCCTCGAAGGCTTGTTGGTAAACGGTTCGATTGTCGGCCATTTGAATATCGGGAATGGTTCTGGGACTCGACGTCGGTGAACTGTGTGGTGATGAATTTGATGGAGAATCTATGATGATCGGTGAAGATGAAATGGGCACAGACTTTAATGGAGTTGGTCCTTGTAAACGAAGATGTGGCATAAACCTAAAAAACACACAAGACCAAATCAATAGACTCTATGCAAATACGAAAATAAAAACTAAGAATAAATAAAATAAACTAGACTTAAAATTAAACTAAAATTAATTAGATTCCTACGATTCAAAAACAAAACAAAACAAAACAAGTAGCACGTATGTAGCAGACAAATCTAATCAAAGCTAATTACGCAATCGCAAGAGTCCCCGGCAACGGCGTCAAAAACTTGATGTGCTAAAAGTAGTTATTAATTTATTAACTACATAAACGCTAATCTAGACACTAAGTAATAAATTCTAGACTCTTAAACTTAACTAACTACTAACTGGAAAGTGAACCGATCGACTCTAGTACAGCTAAGTAAGTCCGGATATCGAACCCACGAGACTCTTTAAATTACGTAAACCAGCTAAATTAGACTCAACTACAGAAATAAATATTTATTTATTATTTGCCTAAGCGGGGGTTTACTAATAAACCAATTCTAAACTAATTTTTAACTAATTAAAAAAACTAAAGACGACTAAACTTATAACTTAGACTTAATTCAGATGATGATGAACAACCACCTAGGCTAGAATCCCCTAAGTTTCAGTTATTAATTAACCGAGAGACTATTTAGTTATGGAACTGGGATCATAAAATAGACGCTTAAAAGAAAACCCGAACAGGACCCCTGACCATTCTCAAAATACACCTATGGGTTTCTAATAAGTTTTAACGCACACCGGTATTAAAAATCAAGTTTCCTTATGGTCACCTAATTAATTACAAACTAGTTCCTTTATATGAAATCCTACCTTACAGCGCGGAAATCAAAGGCAGTCTAATATATTCAATTAACTCGATAGACAAAGTTAATCAATCAAACCTAGACGGACTCCTTACGAAGAAATAAATCTAGCAATCCTGATCAACAAAGACATATCAATAACCTAGCACCTTACAGCTATTTAGGTTAGCAGCACACTTAGGTTTATTTGATTAACTAATATTATTCCTATGATCTTATCGCGAAATCAATCATAAAATAGTCAAAAACACAAACTAGATGACCTAATAGAAACCTATCATAATGACAAACAATAATCAAGAAAACTATGGAATAATAAAACATAATTAAATAACCCTAAGCACACATATGCATCAATTTAATATAATTAAACATTTTAACTAGTTCATAAAAACCATAACGCTAAATAAATCCCAAGTCAAAATCAAACGTCAAAAAAGGTTCATCATAAGCCTAGGCAGTCTATAAAGTTTAGCCTAACATCATAAAAGCAAACAAAATGATAATAAAGGAAATCATGGCGAAAATAAATAAGAACGGAAGATTAAAGGCGATAAAACCCGTGGTCTTCGTTCTTGGATGATAAGCACTTCGCTGGCTGATTCCTAGCCTACAAACCCACAAAATATTGCAATCCTATGCTCCAGGAAACTCCAAATTCGGCTCTGGTTCGCAGGGTATGCTCAGGATTAAGTTTAGGGGTGTTTAAATAGGTTTCCTGGGCCCAAAACTGATAAAAAAAACGAAGAAAATACGCGAAACGGGATGCCCGGCGCGCTGCGCGACGGGATTTGGCCTCCCGGTCGCGCGGTGCTCCGGATGAGGGGGCTGACCGGTCCGGTTTGTTTCCTGATGCGGTCCGGTTCAATTCTAATGCGTTTCGGTTCAATTCTGATGCTCCGGTTCACCGGTTTAGATTGTTTTAGCTCTTTTTTCGCTCTTTTTAACCATGAACAAGTCCCGGAACCTACATTATTCAATTATGTTAGTGGTATACAAATCCTAATAAAAACCGAACATAAATTAATAAAATATTATATAAAATGTACATGGGATTTATATATATTTAGCACTATATCATGTACACGATAAACTTAACTCCATAGAGATAGTGTCTCCATAACTTCAGGGAAAAAATTATGGCACCCAACTCTAGATCGTGAGTCGTATAATTCTTTTTGTGTACATTCAATTGACGAGAAGCATAAGCTATTACTTTCTTTCTTTGCATTAGTATACATCCCAAACCTGAATGGGACGCGTCACTAACTACAACAAAATCTTTCGTACCTTCTGGCAAAGCCAGTATAGGTGCGTTAGTAAGCTTTTGTTTAAGTAAATCAAATGCTTTTTGTTGCTTAGTTCCACATTTATACTTAACGTTCTTTCTAGTTAATGAAGTTAAGGGAACTGCTATATGTGAGAAATTCTCAATGATTCTTCAATAATAACCAGCCAAACCTAGGAAACTTCGGACCTCGCTTGGCGATCTTGGAATTTCGCATTTAGCTATTACTTCAATTTTGGCGGGGTCTACTTGAATTCCACTTGCCTTGACAACATGACTAATAAATTGTACCTCCTGCAACTAGAATTCACACTTAGAAAACTTAGCATACAATTTCTCGTTTCAGGGTAATTTAAGTAAAATCCTAAGATGACTTTATGATCTTCTTCCGATTTATAATAAATAAACATATCGTGATGAATACGATTACAAATTTATTTAAATCAGGCTTACAAATTCTGTTCACCATGTCCATGAACGTAGCTAGGGCATTAATAAGTCCAAATGACATTACAGTGAACTCATAATGTCCATGCATTGTCTAGAAAGCCGTCTTTGGAATATCTTCTTCTTGAACTTTTAACTGATGGTATCCAGAGCGTAAATCTATTTTTGAAAAGAAACTCGCTCCTTGTAATTGATCGAATCGGTTATCAATTCTAGGTAGCGGATATCTATTCTTAATAGTTACTTTATTCAAAGCTCTATAATGACACACATCCTTATGGAACTGTCTTTCTTCTTAACGAATAATATCGGAGCTCCCTAAGGTGATGAACTTGGACGAATAAATCCCTTTTCGAGTAACTCATCCAATTGTTTCTTCAACTCCTCATATCTGTTATGGGGATTTGGCTATTGGAGTTGTTCCAGGTATCAAGTCAATTCTAAATACGACTTCTCGATTGGGTGGTATACCTGGAAGTTCATCTAGAAAGACGTCGGGAAAATCAGATACTATAGGTACATCTTTGATTTCCTTAGTTTTTGATTCTTCTGCCACATAAGCCATGAATGCTAAACATCCTTGGTTTAAGCATTTGTTAGCTTTAATCATGGAGATTATGCTAACTTGACCAGCATCTTTGTCACCAGCGATTTGAATTGTTCGCTTGTCAAGGGCTTGAAGTTCTGTGGTTTTCTAATTGCAAATGATACATGCATGCTTTTCGGATTACCAGTCCATACCTAGAACTATATCAAAGCTAGCTACTGTCATGGGCAATAATTGTACATGTATGACATAGCCTGCTAACAGAATCTTTCTGTTTTCTAGAGTTTCAAAAATTTTAACTACCCCACCACTGGCTGTCTCAACGTTTATAGTTTTATTTAATTTCTTTAAAGGTTCGTTTAATAGACTACAAAACTTATAATCTATAAAAATTTAATTTGCACCAGAATCAAATAAAACTCTAGCATAAACGTTATTAACTAAGAACGTGCCTGTGATGGTGTCCTGTATGTCTGCAGCCTTTTTGGTGTCGAGTACGAAAACTGGAGCATTCCCCTTTTTCCCATCATTCTTAGTGTCACTTCTTGCAGCACCTCCACCAACAACATTTCTCTTTGGACATTCAAAGCTGAGATGTCCCATCTCCTTGCAGTTAAAGCAAGTCATCGTTTTCTTTCAGCAATCAGCTGCAACATGCCCTGGCTTGTTGCATGAATCACAAACTGTAGATGTAGTAGCTGCAAATCAGCATCGACCCAAATGATGCCTCTTACAAATCTTGCATAATGAATAGTTAGAGGTAAAACCTCCCTCCTTCTATTAACTTCCTTACCCTTGAAATGAGTATTTCCTTTTCCCTTCTTATCATTTGTGGTATCTCCCTTCTTATCTTCTTCTTTATTTCGAATAAGACCAATCATCAAGTAACTAGCCAGTTCCATGGCGGAATCAGCGGTTTGTGGCAGATGAGAGGTAAGGTCTCGGATCTCTCTCGGTAAACCCCAAATGTAGTGGGCCATTTTGTAGTCTTTCAGATGTTACCAATTGAGGCACAAGCCTACAATACTCTTGAAACCTTGTATTGTAGTCTTTCAGATTAGTTTCGACCACCTTGTGGTTTAGGAACTTGGTTTGAATTAATTCTGTCTCATGCATCGGATAGAACTTCTGTAGAACCAAACTTTTAAACTCCTCCTATGTCAATTGATACATGGTTCTTCTCCCCTTCAATATCAACAGAGTGTTCCACCACTCTAACGCCTCCCCTTTGAACATTTAAGATGTGTACTGAATCTTTTCTTCTTCAGTACATTTGCTTATTATCACAATTGACTCCATCTCCTCCAGTCATCTATTGTTACTATGGCGTCTTTATAACCATTAAACTCCTTTAGTCCATATGTCTTAAAATCTTTAAATAAACAACCTTCAATTCTCAACTTCTTTTTAAAGGTTCGATTGAAATCTTCTCCAGTATTCGAACCACGATCACTCTCTTCATCTTGATGTGTAGGATTCGGACGAGATTTAGATTTGACAATTCTACTGAACTATCGGGTTTCACTTTTATGAATCGATTTTTCTTTCATGGTTGGTAGCAAGGCATTCATTGCATTAATCATTTCTTGCATTTTTGTCGTCAGCTACTCATGATTCCCTTGAGTAGGCTCAGTTCTTATTCAGTTGCTTCTTGACTTAGAAGCTTCCTTATTTTTGCGAAGGATTACTTTGATTTGAAATTCTGAAATTATAAAGAATTTGATTTAGAACCAAAGATTTTATTTATATACCGGTAGACATAATATCTTACAAACCGGAATATTTTACAAACAAACGATAACAAAACAAGTACTACTAACTGACATCGAAACAAACGATACAAATACAACGGGATAGGATTTCTAATCTTTCATGTAGTCTTTTATCATCTTCTTTATATTACTACATTTCTGTAGTAATTTGCTTCCCACTTTCTTTCTCTTGCTACCTTCAGTGGCAACCTTTTTCCTTAACTCATCAGTTTCATGAAGTGCTTGATCAAGATGTTCTTCTTGAGATTGAGGCATGGTATTTGGATATCCATACTGAGGTGGTGGATCTCGATATCCCATCATAACAATGTTATAGTGATTCTTTGGGTATGATGGTGGGGAACTTGATTCAAACGATAGATTGTAGAAAGTTTCTGCAGCTTCTCCTTGTTCTCTTATTTCATCCTCTTGTTCCGATATGGTAGGAACAACACTGGTGTAGGGTGAAAAACTATTTGGAAATCCTTGAACATAAGGATCTTGTGGATCATAGTAGTAGGGTATAAGAAATTATTGTTCTTGACAACCGGAGTTTTTAGGATATTCACATCTCATGTTATTCTGAACATAGGGACATTTACTTTCATCACTTTTCTCCTCGGAGGTTTCCTCTTCCGGGTCTTCTTCTGATTCCTCCTCGGAATCAATTTCCACATCATCTTTATTTAAATCTACTTGTATGGTCGCTTACCCTCATCTTGGGTTTCATGGATGGACCTGCAATGGAATCAATGTTGGAATCTGCTGGGTTATAGGTGGGGGTTCCAAAACGCCATCTACTTTAGTCGGAGAGACACTGCATCCAACTGGAGGTGTCTTGCTCGGGTTCGGATTTGATTGGTTCGTCAACTTTCATCTTGTCAGAACGATGACTCTCTTGAGTCGGTGGATCACTTGGAATAAGAATTGGCATTTGCTTCGTGCCAGGAAAATATACTGGTTGGCTTCCGTAAGGTACTACAGGCACAACTAGTTGATCCTAACTAAAAAAAGTCAATATAGTAGCTATCACTTCCTTCTCCTGCAGGTTCTGGACAATTCGCCATTCTGCATTCTTGACGAAAAGTTTCCATGTACTTCTTGAAAAACATCTATTAGGATTAGAATAATGAGGGATAGGAAAGAATACAAACCTATCTTATCCCTATAAGATAATATAAAATATTGAAACTTATCCCTGATCAAATCTTAGGTATGATTATATACCTAATTCGCTAAGATCGATGGCTCTAATACCAACCTGTCACGCCCTAATCTAGGGCCTAGGTGTGTAACCATAAGTTGGTACCTGTTTTGTAAATATATCAGAGTTTAAGGTTGTAAAGCGGAAGATTTTGATTAAAATATTATTATATTCAAAAGACGGGGATTAAATACCCGGGGTTGGTACAAAAGAGTTTTGAATTATAAAACTACAATTTACATTATTTTAATATCAAAAACTCCATCTGAACCATCAGATCGTCTAATGGTTACCCCTTGTCTCCAAACACCTACTCTTGAGTACCTGTAAAACAGTTTATAAAATATGCCAGCAACACATGCTGATGAACACGTTGACACAAAATAATTTTGATACTTAATTATCCCCTCGAGACATCATAGGCCTTGGCCCAACATGGCTTAGGAAATAACCAAGTTCTGAAAGTCTGAATTACGATTATAAACATCCAGCTCAACTCGAAACCGCTCAGCGAACATCGCAACGTCGAGGACTTAGCAACTACCAATATACACAAGATAATCCCCTCTCGGACATTACTTAGGTCCAGCCCAACGTGATGAGGGCATTAGCAAGTGTGGTGCAGTGTTTCCACCGTCTACCCACATATGTAAGGATCCAGAAAAACGTATACGATAGCCTAAGGGCCAGCGATTACCTTTATTCATAAAGTTTTAGGGATACATAATCTCATGTAAACATTTAAAGACTCAATATATAAAGTTATAAAGAGTTTGGACGTATTCACCTTTGTTCTTGATCAGTGTGACTCACTGATTTATGCTTTCTTGTTACCTCGGACCTATGATACAAGAATAACGTTTTATAAATTAGGGAATAGGGTATGATTTGGGACCTTGACTGAGCCGGGCTTTGTGGTATGTTTGGTGGTTATGTTTTAAAAACAAGAAATTGTTTAAGTTGCTTGAGGGCAAGCAACGTGTAAGTGTGGGGATGTGACGGATGGATTGTAGAGCCACCCTTAAGTTTCGTAATTCGAGTTAAAACGTGTGCGTTTATGTATAAATTCAAGGATTTGGATTACTACACTATGTTGTGTTAACGCAGGTACAAATGAGGAGAAAAGGTTGCTCGAGTGTGTTTAGTTGAAAAGGAACAAGAGAGTCAATGCGGGAAGTCAACAACCAAGAATTGATAAAGAAAAATGGAATTTTGAACTGGGTCTACCGTAGCTTACGGTAGCCACCGTAAGCTACGCTAGGGGTCTTTATGTGTGTCTAATAACCCTATAAATATGACCCTCACAACTAAGCTTTAATATTAAAACGAAAATCCTAAAACCACACACAACCGGCAAGTGTACCGATCGCAAGTAGTATAGACTTAGGAAGTCCGAGTATCGAACACGTGGACACGTTAGAACGCTAAAGATCACTAACCCTAGACAAGACTTACCTTAAAATAATATTATATTGATTTTTGATTTCTTTTAACTTAACTGAACTACTTAACTGACTGACAAAACTTACCAAAAATAGAAAACTTAACGGAAAACTAACTGAACTGACTTTGGATGGAGAAAAACGTCTACCTAGGTCTGAATCAAATTGTAGGCCTAACAAGCTAATGGATTGAATGACTTCAAGACACCGGTTCCTAAAGATGACACAACTAAGGATCGCTCGGGCTCGCTGGATCACCTCTCGGTCTCACTCAACAAGCCTAAACTACTCAAAATCGCCTAAAACGACCAAACCGGGAAATAATTGCTAACGTGTTCTAATGAAGGATCACCTCTCGGTCTCACCAACACTCGACCCTAATGGTAATGAATACTACACAACCAAGGATAGAGGAACAATTCAACTTAAACCAAAATAGATCAACTAGTCGCTCAAATACCTAAACCTGACAAGAAACGAACTCGCTCTCGCGCAATCCCTATTCTAGCATGCAAAGGCAATGAGACGACCCTACTTCCTATCACCTCTCGGTCTCAAGAAAGATGTTTAACCGCTGTACTTTAATCACAAATTCACGCAACAAAACCCTACGGTGGTACCTACCGCAAACAAACCCTAAACACAAAGTCTAGAATCAAACAATGCACCGATCAATCAATACAAAACTAATCAATCAACACACGGGGTTTATGCAATGAATCACTAAATTTTCCAGCCACTAAACACAACCTATTTCATGTCTAAATCAAACTTTACAATAGCAATTAAAGTCCATTAATCAAACAATCCATTAAACTCATCAAAACTCAACAATTTTCGTCTTCCCTAGGTAGAACTAACAAGTTTAGCCGAATATAGTTTTTGGACAGCAGCTAATGATCAAATAAAACATCATAAAACTCCTACTAATCATCTCAAATATCATTCAACAATCAACAATACTCATATACAATTCAATCTATCAATCAATTGCAAAAACTAGTAAACAATTGAACAAGATAATCAAAGTAATGAACAATGTGAAAAAATGAAGGATATATGATGAATTCCTGGCCGTTCCTTGCTGTGTAAACTGATGTCGAACCTTCCCGAGGCTAGATTCTTGTGTATTCTTCCTTCCCTAGCCGTCACACGATCAAACCCTAGCCGAACAACACTTTTTTTTCTTTACTTTTCTTCCTGCTGCTGTTGGTTGCTGCTGTTGCTGCTGCTGTTGGCTGCTGTTGTGCTGCTGTTGGCTGCTGTTGTGCTGTTGTTGATGCTGTTGTTGCTGCTAAATCCGATCAGCAGCTCCCTTGGCTGATTAGGGTTTTATTTTTTTTATATAATATAATATAATATGGTCTTGAGCCTCCATGATGCATACGAGTCGGGCCTTGAGCTTTGTCTTGAACTTGTATGCGTAAAAGGCTCGTAAAAAGCTCGAAAAGTCCCGGTTTCTTCCTTTCTTTTACCCAAAACCTACAAGATTAATAAATGTATGTAAAACCTATCTAAAACGAGTAAAAACACATAAAATATAATATATTACGTAGATAAAAGGTGCGAAAAATACGTGTGTTTTACAACACATCAGGTCTGCCGTAAAAAGCCACCATAAACAGACACTTTCCACCGTAAGAACTTCAGGGCTACCGTAGCTTAAAGTAGCCACCGTAGCTTACTGTAGCCTCAGCATTTTAATGTCGATTACAACTCGAAAAATGGGTTTTAAAGGACTTTTGGGTTCCACTCTTGGGGATTCCGACTTAGACAATTGTGTGGGGTGATTTTGGTGCCTTGGAACATTATTTTGGATGTTTCTAATTGAAGATTAACATCATAATCTTGGATTATTTCGGATTAAACTTGGTATGATGATTTCAATTATATGTGACTAAAACTTCTAGTATTTCTCTTGGTTGTAAGGTTATTGCAATACTCTTTTTGTTTATTGTTCTTGCACTTGGATTGATTATCGAATCGTTTAGATTAATACAATCATGTTGTTTGATTGATTGATTGTTTGTAATTTGTCCATATCGTTTAACCTAGTTTTGTTCTATACGTTCTTGGTATTGTTGACAATCGAGATTTAGTGGAAGAAATTAGGGTTAAGATTATATTGATTGATTACCAAGTAACGACCTCGCGTTCTAGAAATCCGAGTACTTAGTTCTTGATTAATCACAAATAATTACACTTACACGAAATCAAGATATTATGATTTATCCATTGAACTTAAACAAAAGAGTTGTGTAATAACCGAACTCCAAGAGGAATGCTTATTTAATCAATTGTTTACAACCTTCGTTTAGTTTATTTAGTTTATAAAATCAAATCAAAACCAACTTGAGAATTACCTTTTCGTCATTTTCATTTATAATAGCTAATTGTTGAGCTACTCTATTAACATATATTCCACAAACTCCTCGTGTTCGACACCCACTTACCGCTATCTAGTTAGTTGTAATTGGTTTATTTTTGCGCGAGTCTTCGACCACGTGTCACGTAGCGCGAAGCATCCCTTCGCGTCGCGTGAAGTAAACCCATAGGTCTAGTGAGTTGACAACTAGACCTACCATGTGTCACCTTGTTGTGACACGTGTCCTATGACGTGTTGCCACGTGTCGATCAGAGATAAGGTTACTTCATTGCTACTTCGCGTAGCGCGAAGCTCTTATGTCCAATTCCTTCGCGTCGCGTGAAGGAATCAAATTTTCAAAATTTTCATTTTAGTCCCGGGACTTTGGTAGCTCGTCATGTTGCGCCATCAAAGCGTCACATGGCGCCCATCGCATGAGCCCGTGCCCATGTGCGGACCACTGAGAGTGGTTAGCCACGTAAGAATATTACTATGAAACTTTATTTCTTATAAAGAGCTTGCACTTTCTTCTCACTTTTCATGTAGGATGAAGTTTCTTTGTCTTCTTGACATAAGATGCTTTTATTTTCTTTTTCTTATTTTTTCCCAATCTTGTCTTGAAATTATTTTTTTGGTTCTTTCATCTTTATTAATTTGTCAAACTTGAACCGAAATTTTAAGGATGTTACACAAATCCTCTCTGACTTAATCTTTCAAATGAATTACAAACTTTGATATACTAAAAAAAAAACCTATATGGCTGTAAAACAAATCCATTTAGTTCTGAAGATCATATACAATAACGGACTAATTATAAAAAGAACATAAAAAAGAATTAATAATTAATAGTTTTGTTCAAACAATAATATTTTTCGGTGGATCGATCGAAAGGAGCTTCCTTGTTAAATTGTTTCCCACTATAGATTTGTACAGTTATTGTGCATATCTCGGTTAACATACGAAGCTGAAGCCAGCATCATTTTAGAAATGAACCAACCAATAATATTATTAGTTATTGTAATATTTACCTCCAGGATACATATTAAATGCGGTTTTCAGCTTCAGTTTACTAAAACAAATGCTAATATTAGTATGGTGAAGAGGTAGGTCCCAGCAGAGCCCAGTTGGACCCGCAAGACTCACCTTAAACAGGGACGTCTGCGCAGAGACCAACTGGATCCGCAGGACCAACCATGCTCAGAGAAGTGACGTCCTTACGCGCAGTATGCAAGCTGGTCCCGCAGGAAATGCCTCCCATGGTGAAGGACTCCGCCTGTTCCCGCAGCCTCGGATACAAGCCATGAGGGAAGGCCACCCGCGCAGCATGGCTACACGCACAAGGCACTTAGCTCTCAATCGTTCAGTGTCACCTGAAGGAATGAGCCAAGCCGGGAGCAATCCCGCACAGAGGCGGGAGGGGGAATACTCCCGCCCAAATAAGCCAGTCCGTATACTGAAGGATCTTTTACTGTACCTGACGAGGTATGGGCAAAAGATCTGATCAGAGATGCGACAGCTCACTGACAGCAGCATGGCAGACAGCACGCCACAGCACTGTGACCAATAGCCGCCGCCTACCCACCAACTCCTGCCATACCACGTGCCTAGCCTGTAGTTGGCAGAAGAGGAAGAGTGCACGACACGCCTGCTCTGTGTCAGCCGCTACCTATCCACCACTCACAGGCAGGGCACGTGCATAGGTTACAGTTGGTAGCGTGTTGGGCCGGCTAAACCCCTTGGAAACACTACCTTCGGCTATAAATACCACAAATGGTATGATCATCATATCTTACTACACTATCATCATATTATACCTGATATCTGCTCTAGCAATCTCTTAATATACTTTTATATTTAAAGAGCAATCTAGTCTGATTCTCACGCCGGAGGGTGGTCACAAGGAGGAACCCCCCCCCTTCTCAGTGACGAGCTCACGGTGTCTGTTTTGCAGGTTATCAGAAGAACCATCTTCCAAGGGTCTAACCCCTCGTGGGAAACATCTCTCCAACCCCCAGGTTGCCAGTAACCTGCCCGGGGTTCGGTTAGTGTTTCTTCATTGGCGCCATCCGTGCATAAAGCTAGAACTACAATTTTCTCCAGTTTTTTCAAAACTTTATACAAAAGATGGTTAGAGAAATTCCGGTAACCACAACCCCAGCTATTGGGGGGAATACCGGCAACACAGTTTTTACAAACACTACTCCGGCTACCGAAGCCGGAGCAAGTGAAGTAAATTTTACGAACACTACCCCACTTACTAAAGCAGGGGCAAGTGCAGTAAATGACCGCCTACTGGGATCCACCGATACCCAGTTTGAAAAACGAAGACTCCCCCGCCAGACTCTCGACGAAGTCAAGGCATGGGCGAAGGCACGACAAAAGGAATTCCAGGCTGAGTTGAACGAACGCTTGCGTTCCGTGCAACAGGCCGACGAATTCGAATACTGGGAGGATGACTCGGAGGAATCCGACTCCGACGCGAACCCTCGTCATAAGGCAAAAGGGAAGCGTAAAGAAACGGAAATCCAACCGAAAAGGCATTTTGGACAAGCCTTCAAACCAAGAAGCATAGATGGAGGTCCACGAGACTTCTCTAAAACGTTCAGACCAAACGTTACAAATGCAGGAACGTCCAAATTTGCAAGGGACATTGCTGAAGCAATCGCCCCGAAAAGTGCTAAACAAATGCCTAACATAGGCACATATGATGGCATATCTGATCCAGACGATCATTTGAACAGGTTCATAGCGGGGGCAACCGTTAGCAATTGGACGGAACCCACGTGGTGTTACATGTTCCAAATGACGCTGGTGGGGGCTGCTAGGGCTTGGTTCGATCGTTTACCGGTTAACCACATTTACGACTGGGCAGACTTCCAGCAGAAGTTTAGCCAACACTTCAGCCAGCAGCGAAAGTATACCGAGGAGCAATGGACAATCCTCAAATGCACACGGGAAGAAGATGAATCTCTGCCAAACTTCATCACTCGCTTCAACTCAAAGAAGTTAAGTTTGGGCAATATCAGCGAGGATCTTGTTCGCGCAGCCTTCATCCAGGGCGCGCAAGACCCAGAGCTTATCCGCACCCTAACGGGTAAAGATGGAATGCCATCCACATGGGATGGCATCATGACAGCAGCCAAACGCTATGCGGAAACGGAGAAGCAACTGGGTAGAGACCTTCCGCAGAACACAAACCTTTACACCCAGAGGACGAGAGAGGACAACGTCCTCACCGCCCGGTTGAACAAAAAACGGAAGCAAGGCATTTGGCAGTCAAGGGTAAACTTTGACACCTCATCCGGCTTACAACACCGATTGGGTGAAAGGGATAATGTAAAGCCGCACCGGAACCCCAGATGGACGCCACTTACCAAAAGCGTCACTGACATATTTGCTACTGAAGAGCTCCCATGGCCAAAGCCTCCAGAAATCCGACATCGTCACGATGCTGATCGGAGCAAGTACTGTGATTATCACAGAACAAAAGGCCACAACACCGAAGAATGCATAGACGTAAAAGACATGGTCGAAACATTCGTCAGAGATGGGACGCTCGCGCACCTCGTGGCGAAATAAAAGCTAGGCAGGCGAGTGCGTATAGAACCCCAGCTGGGGAAAACACGAACCAATTTCAGCTTCAAAATCGAGACTACATGCTGCGTAAAGAACGAGATCCCGAACCAGGTGCGTATCGGCTCGATGGCACTCCCATCCCAACATGGAAGGGAGTTCAATTACACAGTTTGCATGTAATCAATTCCAATTTGTAAAGAGAAGGCCAAGAGCCACTTCTAATGGAAATGATTCTCTTTAAGAATATCGAAGCTGATGATTTTACATTTATACTTTTCTGAACACTAATATGCCGGTTTCCACCGCATAATTACGTGAAGTCATTGCATGGGAAGGCGGTCCTACCCGCACGAACCCAATAACGTGACAAACCTTCACGCAGCTCAGTTGAAGGGGAAAAAGTTCAGCACCCAAAAATGAAAGTGCCGGTCTATCCGCATGAATCATTAAGGAAACTGAATAATAACCTGTCAACAACCGCGCGTCGAACGGTTAAAACTATCCAACACTGGTGACGACATTCACATTACGTGAAGTCGTCGCGTGGGAAGGCGGTCTTACCCGCACGAACCCAATAACGTGGCAAACCTTCACGCAGGTCAGTTGAAAGAGTTCATCCCATTAAATGAAAGTGCCGGTCTATCCGCATGAATCATGAAAGGAAAATGAACACTAACCTATCGACAACCGCGCGTCGAACGGTTCAAAACAAAATTCTTAAAAAGATGAGAAAAACCTACACGCAGGTCAGATAAGGGTAAAGTTCTGCCATCCTACTAAGTGCAAGTGACGGTTCTACCCGCACAATCACGAAAGAGGAAGCAAAACTTCACCTATTATCAACCACGTTCAAAGGTTAACTTATCCTCAAAAGATGAGAAAAACCTACACGCAGGTCAGATAAGGGTAAAGTTCTGCCATCCAAGTGCAAGTGACGGTTCTACCCGCACAATCACGAAAGAGGAAGCAAAACTTCACCTATTATCAACCACGTTCAAAGGTTAACTTATCCTCAAAAGATGAGAAAAACCTACACGCAGGTCAGATAAGGGTAAAGTTCTGCCATCCTACTAAGTGCAAGTGACGGTTCTACCCGCACAATCACGAAAGAGGAAGCAAAACTTCACACCTATTATCAACCACGTTCAAAGGTTAACTTATCCTCAAAAGATGAGAAACCTACACGCAGGTCAGATAAGGGTAAAGTTCTGCCAGCCTACTAAGCGCAAGTGACGGTTCTACCCGCACAATCACGAAGGAGGAAGCGAAACTTTAACCCACTATCAACCACGTTCAAAGGTTCTTATTCTGAACACTTGGAAAATTGCTAATTTAAACTAAGTATGCAAGTCATAAAGTTTATAAAGCAAGGAACCCAAAGAAGGAAATAACAGTCTTATACGCAAAAAGATTAATATTTCAATGATGTATTACAACAGTAGCCGGGTAACTACCCGCCTAAAAGAAATCTATACAAAGCTGTCTATCCTAACGGTGGGAAGAGATCTTCAGGATCAGGCTTCAGGGCCACCTCCGCTTGGACCAGCACCGTCTGAGCGTGGCTGCCCAAGGAAAGCCTTAAGGATGTTTAGCCCATCATCAGCAGCAGCAGCCTCATTCACCTTCTCCACCACTGGATGCGGGAAGGCAGCATACTGGTTCACAGCTTGGTCATAAGCAACTTCAGTATTAACATGGAATAAAGGGAAGTTGGAGGGCGGAAAGCCTCTCTCAGCAAACCCTAGACCAAGCAGGAAACCAGTCTTCTCCCCATCCTCATGAGAAGCGTTGAGGGCTGCGCTCATTGCATCGTCGTAAGAGGTCTCTGAAAGGACCCGACGCACAACCTACAAAAGAAAATTACAAGTTAGAACATTTTCTAATTACAAGTAGAAAAGAGAGAAAAAAAAAGAGGATACCTGAGGCAACGCTTCTCGAAGTAGCCATTGAAGGGTAGCTTGCACTTCGTCACGGGCGCGTTCGGCTTCGCTTTGGTTCAGATTGGCAAGTAATACTTCCTTTGCGGCAGCCTCTTCGACGCCCTTAAGCTTCCGCTCGGTTTGGTCAAGCACCCCCCTCTGGTCAAGAATCTCTTGCAGCTTCTTGGCGTCTTCCATTGCCAAGGCATCATGAGCATGCTGAAGAGCCTTTAATTTGCATTTAAGCTGCTCATTCTCTTCGCGAAGTGGCTCAGCAACAGCTTCAGCCTTGGCAGCCCTCTCAGTTGAGTTTCGCGCAGTCTCCTTGGCCAGCCGAAGCTGATCATTCACAGCTTGGGCAGCCTTGGAGTGGGCCTCGAGTCGCGCCTGGACTTCAACCTCGAGGGCCTTGAATGCCTTCTCCTTCTCGGCTGCGGCAGCGGCCAACTGCCGGTTCTCCTCCCGAAGAGCCCGCGCTTCAGATACATCTTTGGCGCGAGCTGCTTTTAACTTGTCGTTTTCACGACAAAGCAGCTCGACGCGGGGTTGCGTTCGGGCCTGGAGAACCCGAAGCTCATTGGTTAGCCTACCCTCTTGGTAGCTGGCCATGGCTTCCCCCAACGCACCATGAGGAGCAGCGTGGCGAGCCCAGTCCACGCACTCCACAGGGGTGCGAAGGGTTGTTCCTCGGCGTATGTTCCATCTTGGAACATACACTTCATTGGAATCCGACACTGCAAAAGAAACAAAGGCAGTTAGGAAAAGATGATAAAAATATATAAGGGAAAAAAATAACCCTACGTACCTGTAGGGTCAATAACAGGCCGATAGCCGCCAAACCCATCACCTGAACCTAAAGGAAATCCATCCAACAGGTCAAGCAGACGGGAAGGTGGCATAGATCGGCGGGAAGCCTGGCGCATACCTGATGGTCCGGCCGTCGGTGGCGGTGGCGCAGGTATAGTGGCAGCCGCTGTGGTAGCCATGTTTGGCGCCACCTTCTCAGCAACAGTAACCGCCGGCTCCGTGAAAGATGCTGTAAAAATTGCACTCACGGCCGGCGGAGACACCTTCTCAGCTGGAACAGCCTTGGGAAGGCTGGAACCAGCGGAAGCAGGCGTAGACGCCTGGGTCGACGCCTCGGGAAGGCTGACCGAGCCTACCGTCATTGGCGGGGGAATACTTGCTCCAACTCCACCCTGGAATGCGTCAACATCCACACCTGCACAAGCAAAAGTGTTAGAAAAATTTATTTGAAACAACAAATCTAGACAAGAATTATGGAGGTACTCACGGGGTTTCTTGAGCTTGAACGCACGGACGAGCGGGGGCGAACCCGATGGAGCCGGCCTCTTGACACCGGTAACCGTCGTCGTCGCTGCCTCCCCGGAGGTAACACCTGCAGCCTCCGGAGCGGTGGTCTCCTCACCACCGGGTTTCCCCGCCACCTCTGCATTATCTGACTCCGAGTCAGATAGGATTACCGGGTCGGCCGTAGAGGCCACCTTCTCCTTGCCCTTCCCGACGGCAGCCTTTTTTTTCCGCACCAGTGGAGGACCTTCTGCGGATTCCTCAGAAGAAGAAATGTCATGAACTCCAGCAGCAGGCACAGCATTGAGAGGTTCAGGGTAGAAGATAGGCTTACCTGGCCGTCGGTGGCTCAGGATCTCTTGGCCTGGCGGGTAAACCTCCACGAACCGACCCGCGGTCTGCTCTAAGATGGGCAACTCGTTCTCATCCAGAGCACGAGTACCCATCCGCGCGGGACCATCTTCCTCCCGCGGGTTCAGGAGCGACTGAAGATCGTTCCCCTCTGAAATCAACAAGAAAGTAAAAATCGAAGTCAGCAAAATGAAACAAGACGTACCATAAGGGACAGAGTTCGAACCATATTCAAGGACGATCGGAACCTTATCCGCATTCGCCGCCTTCCACACCCGGCTCATCCCCAACATCACCATCGCCGACTCCGGAAAACGGAAAACCGGGGACTGGACCCGGGAAATCTTCGAGAACCATTCCGCCTCCTCGTAGTTGAGGGCGGGAAGGTTCGGAAGCGCCTGGCCATTCTTGAACTTCATGGCGATGGGGATGGCGCGAGCGGATATGAAGAAGAACTCTCTTCTCCATGAGCGAAGACTCCGCTCGGTGGTACAAATCTTTAAACCCTTGATACGGGTTGTAAGAGTGTACCACCCTTGGATGCACCTCCATGTATAGAAGGTCATCAGGCGATCAACGAGGGGCTCAAGGCCCAGTATCCGGCACACCCACTCAAAGTGCCGGACCTTGGCAATGGCCATGGGGTGCACCTCTGTCAGGTGCACACCGTGCCTCTCTAGGACACGGTACACAAACTTTGTCAACGGAAACCTAAGGTTCCCGTAGACAAAGAATGCAGCATAAACCCCGATCTTGCCACTAGGGGCATCGTACACAGTATGGTGGGGTTCAGGAAACTCAGGCTCGAGAGACTCGAGCATGAACTTCCTGACGATATACTGGTACAGATCGACAGGAAGAGAGCACTGGCATTCGCCAGCAGTCTTCTGGTCATCAGCATCATGAGAAGACATGGTGAAAGAAAGATGAAAAGAGATTTCAGGGTAAAGCTTTACTGAACAGAAAAATTCGCCGGAAATTACTTGAAAAGAAGAGATGAAAGTGGAAAGTGTGAATTGCAAATAACCCTCTCCCCCTTTATATAGTAATCGCAATTAATGCGGTGAATTTAATGCGGAGGAGAGAGAAATCAAATGGGCAATGAAACTATGACACGTGGCAAAAAGCAAGCTGGCAACAGCTGTTGAAAGGACGTGTGCCAGTAATTTCGCGGCCACGCGCCCGAAAAATCGCTCCCACGCGCCTGAAAAAGCGACTGGAATGACCATGTTCTGTCACGTCACCATAACTTCCTGCACGTCCTGACACAGTCAGAAGAAACCGTCGCACGACGTTTCAAAGGTTTGGACTTATCTTTTCACCAACCTTTCGAATTTCAAAATTCAAAATTTAAAAAGAAGCGGGAAAATACCCCCTTACCTTGGCGAACAAGTAACCATAAGACGGATGCGGGTACAGTGTTAAGGCAAAACCCTTCACATACCTAGCACCCGCAGGGAATTGAAGCCAAGAAAACCTTGGCGAACAAGTAACCATAAGACGGATGCGGGTACAGTGTAAAGGCAAAACCCTTCACATACCTAGCACCCGCAGGGAATTGAAGCCAAGAAAACCTTGGCGAACAAGTAACCATAAGACGGATGCGGGTACAGTGTTAACGCAAAACCCTTCACATACCTAGCACCCGCAGGGAATTGAAGCCAAGTACCTCGGCAACCAAGTAACTATAAGACAGGTGCGGGTACAGTGTAAAGGCAAAACCCTTCACATACCTAGCACCCGCAGGGAATTGACGCCAGGAATACCTTGAGAGTAAAGTAACCGTAAGACGAGCGCAGGTACAGTGTTAAGGCAAAACCCTTCACATACCTAGCGCTCCGCTGGGAATTGAAACCAAGAAGGATCTTCTGGGCAATGCTTGCGGAAACGGAAATAGCATCCCCGCATAGAGGGAACATCGAGAACTACGTTGTTTGAAGCTCCAGGATGGAATTGGTGGTCTTAACATAATTGATCACTATGTTCAAAACTACCAAAACCTCATGGAAAATACATACAACTGGGACTCAATGCTCCTGACTTGCGAGGAGGTTACAGACCTACCCGCATCATACCCAAAGACCAAGCAGGAAACTCGGGCATTTCTGCAAGTGACAAGGACTTCCGCGGAAAGAATCCCCATGGAAAACCTTACAAAACCCTTTTCAAAACCCTTTGCTCAAGTCCAAAAGTTCACCTCACTTCATTAAACACTCATGAGAAGAACATTGGACTGGGGGGACTTGAAGAGGTAGGTCCCAGCAGAGCCCAGTTGGACCCGCAAGACTCACCTTAAACAGGGACGTCTGCGCAGAGACCAACTGGATCCGCAGGACCAACCATGCTCAGAGAAGTGACGTCCTTACGCGCAGTATGCAAGCTGGTCCCGCAGGAAATGCCTCCCATGGTGAAGGACTCCGCCTGTTCCCGCAGCCTCGGATACAAGCCATGAGGGAAGGCCACCCGCGCAGCATGGCTACACGCACAAGGCACTTAGCTCTCAATCGTTCAGTGTCACCTGAAGGAATGAGCCAAGCCGGGAGCAATCCCGCACAGAGGCGGGAGGGGGAATACTCCCGCCCAAATAAGCCAGTCCGTATACTGAAGGATCTTTTACTGTACCTGACGAGGTATGGGCAAAAGATCTGATCAGAGATGCGACAGCTCACTGACAGCAGCATGGCAGACAGCACGCCACAGCACTGTGACCAATAGCCGCCGCCTACCCACCAACTCCTGCCATACCACGTGCCTAGCCTGTAGTTGGCAGAAGAGGAAGAGTGCACGACACGCCTGCTCTGTGTCAGCCGCTACCTATCCACCACTCACAGGCAGGGCACGTGCATAGGTTACAGTTGGTAGCGTGTTGGGCCGGCTAAACCCCTTGGAAACACTACCTTCGGCTATAAATACCACAAATGGTATGATCATCATATCTTACTACACTATCATCATATTATACCTGATATCTGCTCTAGCAATCTCTTAATATACTTTTATATTTAAAGAGCAATCTAGTCTGATTCTCACGCCGGAGGGTGGTCACAAGGAGGAACCCCCCCCTTCTCAGTGACGAGCTCACGGTGTCTGTTTTGCAGGTTATCAGAAGAACCATCTTCCAAGGGTCTAACCCCTCGTGGGAAACATCTCTCCAACCCCCAGGTTGCCAGTAACCTGCCCGGGGTTCGGTTAGTGTTTCTTCATATGGATATAATGTTGTCCATCAGGATGTGTAATTATAATGTCCATATCCGGCCTCCACACACCCCAATCACCTGCAGTATATTTTAAGTAACCAAATCAAACTATAGCATTATCGATTGGACTTTATGAACAAGAACAACCTCATCTCATCACTGATTACTTGTTATAACATAAATTAAATGAACAGGTAATGATTGAACTCATTACTTGGTGTTACGTAAATAGAAAACTGAAATTAACCAAGGAGAAGTACTAGATAAGGGGGATAGCCTTACCAACAATCTAGGAAGACGCATGGGAAAGACGAACACACACTGATCACATTTGTAATGCTCCTTCGTTTGGTTATATATATGATCACATGCATGGTGCTGCAAACCAAATTGTGACAATGGTGAAGTAATATCTGTTGGAAGACAATGGTAGATACTCGTCCCATTATAACTGATTACCATATATAGAGATTATAATGCATACCTAGTGACGAGTGACTCGTAGCGAGGTCGTTAATCAAGTTAAAGGATATAAATATATTTGTTTAACCAACTTAATTTCGTGGAATTAGTTGACTACGGTTACTCATGTAATTGCAGGTGTGAGGAGGTAAAGGACGAAATTACAAGAGCATGGGCAAAAACGGCGAAGAAAACGGAGCCAGAATGAGAAAGGTATGAAGAAAACAAAAAAATGAGAAAGAGATCCGCCGTGGTCCACGGTCTAGACCGTGGGCCATTGTTAAACTGGAACTTTTGGAGCAGAACCCACCGTACCGTGGGAAGGGTGTTGAACAGTGGCTGGACATGGCCCACGGTCTGGACCGTGGCCCACGGTCCGACTTATAACTGACGAAATTTGGGTTTTATATTGACCGTTTTTGTATGTCTTTTGATATACTTTTTGATTGGAAACGATTAGGGGCGATTTATGGAGTCCAAGACATTGTTTTTTGGGATTACGATCATTAGTTTGTGTGTTTGATTCTTATGAACAAGACAATTGAAGCAATGATAATCAACCAAACTATGAGTGGCTAATTCCATTGGTATTTCTCTTGGGATGTAAGGATAATTACAAGACACTTTATGTTAATTGTTCTTGAATTTGGATTGATTGTCTAATTGTTTATGTTAGTATAATCATGATGTTTGTGTGATTGTTTGTAACTTTTCTATATCATTTAAACCTAGTTTTGATCCGTGCGTTCTTGGTGTCATTGACAATTGAGATTTAGTGGAGAGAATTAGGGTTAATAGTATTGATTGATTGTTGAGTAACAACCTCGCGTTCTAGGAATCCAAGTACTTAGTTCTTGATTAATCACAAACAATTGTATATACACAAAACCGAAATAATATGGTTTATCCATTGAATGTTAACAAGAGTGTCGAGTAATAACCTGAACCCCGAGAGGAATGTTTGCTTAATCAATTGTTTACAACTTTCGTGTTAGTTTATTTTAGATATTAAAAATCAAATCAAAATCAACTTGAATATTACTTTTTGTCTTTTACTTTTATATTAGTTTAATTGCTAAGCTACTTTATTAACACATATTCCATAAACTCCTTGTGTTAGATACCCACTTACCACTATCTATTTAGTTGTATTTGGTTTATTTTTGAAAAAGTCTTCGACCTCACGTCACCTAGATACCTAATGGGCCCGTGGGCTCACACCAATTATACTTAACAATAACATCGTCGTTATGCTCAGTGTGTTTCTTCCAGTAACACCCCACTTGAAAATGGTTGCAAAAGTGGTATAGATAACCGAAATAAGAAAATGTTAAGGAAATAAGCAGCAAAAGCAGTTGCAATGTACCCGATGTGCGAAATATATTGCACAACAAAGTCGACAAAAGAGAAATGGTTCAAGATCAACATCATATCATATCACGATCAAAACCAAAACCGGCAACAGACTTCACAACCAAGCATATACGGCCATGCGGGAACTCACTAAGAGCATGTGTCTGTTAGGAACTGGCCGGTATGAGATTTTCCATTTGAATTACCATATAGCCAACCAGGTTTCCAAACAAAAAATTGGTATATCTAGTGAATTGTTCGCACGTGTACTGTTTAAATCCAGGTGGCATGCAGCCATTCACTAAGACCAGTGGTTGAGGTTTTGAAGCTTGAAACAAAATATTTGACTTCCTAGTATCATCCTTTGGAACAGACTGAACTAGAAAATTCAATCCACCATTAGCCATCATATAAGGTACAGCAGAGTCGATTGGTGCAACTCGTGCGGTAAATTGATCCCTCTGTAAAAGATACCCGTTGGCATAACAAATGCGTCTAATATGAAGATACCAAATTTTAATCGTGTGACCCATCAACTTGGTCCTCATTCCCATATCACCGAAAATGATCACACGTTGTAACAAGTGGTAAAGAGATTATTTGAATTGGTAAGCCGGACCTTGTGGCCTGGTTAAGTGTACACCGAGTTGGGCCATAACTCGTTCAAGAATCTAGAATGAATGAAACTGGGATCACGCCAACCAACAGCAACAGTTCGGCTGGCAGGTGCTCCAAAGAGACTGTTCCAACAGGAGACTGTTGTTTCTCCTGTCCCATAATGTAATCTTTGAAATTACGAAGATGGAAAGAAGATTACATAATGTGATAATGCATGCATACATTCCCCCGCTTGAAATCGTTTAGGCGAGTCTCATTGCAGAACACAAACTTGAGTGCTCATAGTGTATCAAGGATTTGAAACACAACAGAACCCTGAAATGAAACCAAAATAGCTAGGCTTGTGTAGTCAAAGTATATATGCTCCTGCTTTCCTTCCGAACATACTTATTCAAATTAGGCGCCAAAGCAGCATCCCCATGTGGTAATCCATCCTTGTTCTAACTGGTTTTGATGTGAATGATTCTTTCACAACTAAACAAACATTACAAATAGGCATAGAAGATGATGAGTTTATGTTGATTGCTAAAATAAAAATAAAAATAAAAACTGAAATTAACCAAGGACAAGTACTAAAGGGGATAGAAAACTTATGAGAATACCGGAAGAAGAGAAAGAAAACACTGATCATATTCGCAATGCCCTATTTGCTCTATTCCACTTGGTTATATCAGGTGGCGTTGCCTCGTGGGTTCACAACAGAGTGAGTATGCATATGATGTTTAGTAAAGATAGTTATGGTAATTAAAACAAAACGATAACAAAAATTCAAGTTTCATCCAAATCAATCCCATAAAACCAAAAGATACTGTAAAACTATAGCAAAATTCTTTCAAAAACACAAGAGAACACCACACAATGAATTACAGTTTCAGGCAAACTGCAAACTTACTTAACTTCTAAAATAAACGTTATATACAAACACAAACATTCCCCTTCCTATCTACATAAGATGCCTGTCAAATATTGCGTTCATGCGGTTCAAGCCACGGAAATCCAAGAAAGTCAAACACTTCCTTCTCTGAGTCAAACTTCAAACTTGTGCTGCCACTGACCTGCACAGATTGTAAAATCAGCCAGCCATTAGTAATAAACCCACTCTTCAATTGCTAACTATTATTACCCTTTTTCCACCAGATCCATGAGTTGCAGGAAAGAGCCCGTTATCGTCCAGTCGGAACCCTTTGGATTCTGCAAGTATTCTCAGTCTGCAATAAAGGCTTCAATTTAGAATCATTTACAGGCTAAAAAACAAAGGGGCTATTATTATAAGCTACAAATTTTTCAAGGCCTTCATTATAAGCTACACTTATTAAAATGCAAAAAATGTATATAAAACCGACATACCTTCTGTTCACCACATCGTTCCCTGTCCAATGTATTAGCCCAAACGGGTATATATCCTTTGGGTACACCTAAAAATGACAACCGAGTCACGTACATCATCATCATCATCATCATCGTACTCAGTATATCCCACCAATAGCAATGCTATGGTAGGGTCTGAGGAGGGTAAGATGTAGACAGCCTTACCTCTATCCCATAGGGATAGAGAGGCTGCTTCCGGTGAGACCCCCGGCTCGATAGTAGTTTTGCATCAAGTCTTGGACATAAGGCACATAGCACTCAATCATCGGGACACCGGCTGATCGGTGCATGTGCCCTTGTCTTTCGGCTATCAACGCCACCACATGATGCCTGATTAACCTTCCGCCACTTTTAACGTTATTTTCACGAGATTAGTAAAATAACGTCAAAATTAGTGCAATTTTACTTTTGCCCACCTGAGGGTTCACACATATATACATTATATGCGCGCACCGCAAGCAGGGCGTGACCGAGTCACGTACATATAAAACAATATTTCAAATTGTTTTGAAATACATACAAATCTCATAAAAGCGTGTGTAACACAACACATGGCCAACACGGAACCAACATTGTGAGAGTCTTTTATAAGTAACTAGTTAAGGCTATTAACTGATAGATGCATCAAATTAATATTATGAACCATTAATTATTCATTTTTTAATAGTCGAAAGTATGAGCGTTATACACTTATACCTTCAGATCAATGCGATGGCGGAGCTCACGACCAGGATATGTGCAAAGACCAAAGTATGTATCAACCCCAGAATCGGTACCCTGCACAGCTGATAGAACTTAGAAAATAAAATCATCTTCCACCATACTATAAATCATAGATAAAAACAAACAATAAACAAAGATAAATTCACATACATACATATTATACATTTCATATTTACCTGCTCGCTGTGAATACTGAAAACCAAATCCTCTCTCAAAAAGTTCATATCTTTCAAATGATTTACATACTTGGACAGAAAAGCTATATGGCTGTAAAACAGATCCATTCAGTTCTGAAGATCATTAACAGTAAAATTAATTAAAAAGAACAAAAATATATATTAATATTTTTTAGCTTGGCTCAAACAAACCTGAAGACCGCATCATTTTAAAAGTAAACCAACTGAAAATAATATTGTTTATAATAATTTAACATCCAATATACACATTAATTTTGGTATTTCTATCAGTTTAACTTAAAGCTCTCAATTTAAAACCGAACAGGAAATGGTTTCTCAATGCAATTTTTATAAAAGCTAAAAAACATATTGCTCTAGATGCATGACCTTTTTCCATCAGGATGTGTAATTATAATGTCCATATCCCCACAAGTAGCCTTTCCGCGTCTAAATGAGCCTCCACACACAACACTCACCTGCAGTAAAAATTGATGACAACATTAATAAGAAATAAAATCAGAAATATGATGTGAAAGAACCTACACCATCACCAATTGAGCTTAATGAACAAGAATAACCTTAACACTAATTACTTGGTTATACCATGAATCGAATAAATGATAATGATTGAACTCGTTACATGGCCTAACAATGTTTTCAGATAAAGTAAGAACTTAATATAATCTTAAGTGATTATTGGTTGGTTTGTCTTCTATTAAAGGATATTTGTGATTCCTTTGTTAACTTATTTTTGCTTACATATATGAAGTTAAAGATATTTTGGTCTGGCCACCCGGGTTTTGCACACCCAATTAACATGTCATAAGAACAAGATAAATAAAAAAATTAACTTTTGGCTTTCAGATAAAGTCAAATCATGCCACAAAAACTTTGTAATGATAAAAATCACAAAAATCTTGCATTTTCACCCTAAATCAGCGTCCTTATCTCCAAATATTATGCGAAAGGAATAGTAAAACCTATACTTGGAGTTCCACTATTCACCCCCTATAACTATTTATTATATTTTTGTGAGCGGAGAAAGAGAAAGGGTAATAAAAGTAGAATAAATAATTATCATTTAACTGAATCGGGGTATATATGGGGGATGAGATGCGGTAGGTTATTAAAAGATGTTTAAATTTTAGGAATAAATGTGTTTTTTAGTTAAATTATAGGGATGGGGATGGAGAAGCTACTGCGAATGCTCTAATACAGGAGGTAAAATAGGTATAAGTTTAGCATGAAATTCGCCAAAATGAGAATTAGCAACTAATACAGGATGACCCCACTGGAAGTGTCTGAACATTTCAAATGTTTTATGTATATATTTTTATTTTGAATGTATCTAAAGACCCTTTTTCCCATAGCAACATATATATAAAACTATTCTTAAGAGGCGAGGCTTAAGAGCTACAGTCTAGCTTATCATGAGATTCTAAAACAGACTTGAAGTTACTGTACTGCATTCAGGTGACAAGTTGAACATGATAAGAGAAGTAAGTTTTTCCTTGAGGAGCATTACAAGAGTTGAAGTGTCATACATATTTATGTTTATAATTTGAAACTGTCCTTTAAAAATTACATATCTACTATCAATGCTGCCTACCAGATAATGATAAAAATAATTTACTTTCAGAGTTAAAGTAGACTAGATCCAAAAGAAGAACATCAAAAATTTCATGGGGTTATGGATATATATGATTTATTGGCGTAGGATTACTCATCCAAAAAATGGAACCTTACAGACCTTAATACAAGTTAAAACAACAATCAGACTAATGGCAAAGTGTCTAATGTCAATCACTTTATTTCTTTATGAACTTTAACACACTATTTCCAATCAAGGTTTATTCATTTTAAGTTGTTCTCTCTTGGCTATCTCAGTAAGCCAAGATATTTCTTATATTAGCATATTAACTTTAAAAATAATCAGTAACATCTGGTGACAAATTAAAGCCATAAGACAGGTTTTAAGCATGATGATCGTAGATTTAATGTAAAGAAAGAATACTTACTCCAGGTAAAACATCTTCTGCAGCTCTCTGTAGCAAGTGCTCCATCTCTTGCACCTATTATACAATATCAAATAAAGTTCATATTATTAACTACTTTTCATCCGTTTAAACAAGAAATCATCTTAAAAACGAAAGGTCAAAAGTCACTAAAAAATGCAGTTTTAATTCATAAAACCTCCTAAATCATCTTTAACTAAATATCATATCACTATTAAAATTATATGCTGCACACATTTATTAGTTTCAAAATTCAACAAATTTGATGATAATATTTCATTTTGCCACATCTACGTTCTTTGAATATGCTGGAAAAAAAATAAAAACCTTAGAATCCAGACCTCCTGACGTGGTATCCTTGTTCTGATGTCTTCAAAATATTTCAATCCTAACCGTTGCGAATTTGTGAGTGTGACATCATCTTTCAAATCATCCAGACTCCTGTGTCCTTTTTCATACAGTTTCAATGCCGTAGCGGGACCCACCCCCCATACTTCCCCAAACAAGCTAATTGTTCGTACCTGAAACACATACAACAAGTCAGTTACTTTAGTTTCAGATTCTAAATTTAATGATTCATGATTGCAACATTATACAAATTTTGATAACACACCTTTTCATCACTCTCAAAGTGTTCCAACTTGGACAATTTCCCAGTCGTCACAATCTCATGTATCTATAGGAGTAAACCTAATTTCACGTTAACTATGCACACTGAAGATAAAATGTCCAAAAGAAAATGCAATGTTTTATGAACAATGTCTACTCACATGATCCTGCATTGACTTTCCAATAGCAGGTAAGTCTCTGACTTGGTCAACACTTTGAATTTTAAACGGTAATCTTTCAATAACAGGAATTGCCTTGTAATAGCTGAAGGACCGGCGATCATCACCCAAAGCTGACAAATTTAGTAAAATACGAAAGTGAATCTAAAACAACTCATTATGAATGGGCACACTGGTATGGTTAATAATAAGTTTATTACCTCTGTATATATTAATAAGCTTGCCAAATATTTCAGTAATATTTCTATTTAAATCAGGAGGATGATAAGGCAATGAGCTATCTTGTGTCTGAGTAAAAAGTTAAAAGAAATCAGACAAACCATTCAGATATAAATCAGGAACAGGAACAAGTAGCAAGAGGTCTTACAGAAGTATGTTGAGCATCAGGGTTGACTTGACTGATGCTTGAAGGGCTTTCGGGTGATGAGTTGTGCTTAGAACTGTCTGACTGGCTTTCAGCTTTTTATAAGGCTCAACATCAGGTGTGATTTGGGGTGAAACCAAGTGTATCCTGTAAGGGTCCTGGTTAACTTTCTGGCCTAGCCTCAAAGAGTCATCTAGCCATTGATAAAGGAGAATGGCCTGCGGTTATTGGCATGTTTCTTTACAATCACTAAAAACACATAATGGAACACAAAAAAGATTACATCAGTTACCTACCCCTTTGAAATATTTTGGGAGGAAGGGAGTCGGAATCGGTTGCGAGTCACATTCGGAGACAGGCAAATTGCTTTCTTCTTCTACTACAGTTGCTCCCATCTGCAGTAGCTTTTGCTTCCATATCTTGTTATTAGTTATTCACCACAAAGTCAAATGGCAATTAATAATAATAATAATAATAATAATAATAAACCGCAAGAGGGAGAGACCACACCACCTGCAGACGGCGTTTCTGGACGCCCTTATCGACGACCATTCCAGAGAATATTCCCCTAGGATCTGACGGAGGAGAACGCCATTACAACAACAGTCACTGTGACTAGGGTTACTTCATTGGAGACAAATTAATGTTACTGTTTTGTTTGATTTATTGATTTTTTTAAAAATTCTTTTTGAAAAGCTAAGATTCAGGGATTTGAAAAACTGTATTTTAACTTTTTCAAAACTGTTAAAGTAAAAAAGTTTTTTGTGATTTTCAAACACATTTTAATTTATTGGTTTTTTAAAACACTAATAAGCCAATAAGCATTTTTCAAACTCAATTCCAAACCTACTCTTAAATATTTTAAATTACACTAAAATCTACCTTTTTTTTCTATCTCGTCTTCAACCAAATAATATTATGTTTTCTTTCTTCTTTGTTCACATCCGCTTTCAAAAATTATTAAAATATTATAACGAATAAATAGTGTTTCTCCACAATTAACCACTGAGAGTAGTGTTTAACCAGACTCTAAAAAAATGGAAACTCACATAAATAGGTTTTATTCGTTATCATACAATTAACTGATATCTGTCTACCTACCTACACAAGAGCAGCAAAAAAACAAAAGTTAAAAATAAAACTGTTGTAATATGACAAACAATATCTAAAATTATCAACATATAAGAAAACCTTGACAAACATTTATATTATATTTTATATGTCTCCTTATATAAAAATTTTTATTTAAAGAACCGTGGATAATAAAATGATCGGAATAACTCATTTTAGCAAAATTAATTATGATTAACTTATTCAAGAATCAACGTTAATTGTGGTAAAAAGAAATTTATTCTTATTAAATACTTAATTTATCTTCACGAAAGATTTAACCAAATTGTTAAACTTAAAAGAATATAAAGACATCATCAATGGCATTTTGGTCATTTCATGTTAGGTGCATATGGACCCAATTTCTCAACTATTAAGGCAAACTAAAGGAAAATTTTAGAAGACGTAAGGACTCTGTGATATTCTAACATGTTTAAATCCATCTCAAAATCTATTTGATGGTTATACTACTGCTGACCATACCTTGGGTTTAAAGTTTTAAACACATCACGCACCTAACCTATGAATGGAAAAGGCATGTACAAACATAACATTTGTATCTATTATTAAAAAACAATAACATTGTGTTACACAGTAAAGTTTTGGAGAGAAAAGAAAACAAAATGAAAAGAATCAAGATGGAAAGAGTGTTTTAGAGTTTTTTAAAGGAATGGAAAGGAAAAGGAATTGAGTGTTATTTGTTTTCTCTCTAAATTGGGCGGAATCAAAGGGAAAGGAAAAGAAAAGGGGTCTGATTACTATATTACCCCGCAGAATCAAAGGCAAAGGAAAAGAAAAGGGATCTGATTACTATATTACCCTCAACAAATACGCTCTTACCAAACAACTTACGAATCAAACCCCAATCCTCTTCTTAACTCTGATCCCTTCTTTCCGTAACAACTTACGAATCAAAAACTGTTACCCTAGCTTCACATTTGATTTGTTTCTACATCCAATTGAGTATTATTCATCTTATTTACCAAATGAAGGTGACGTCGTTTCTGGCGATGAACAGTTAAGGATTTGGGCTGATATGGTGTGAAGAAGAAGATGAACAAACATAAGTTGAAGAATCTCAAAAAGCGTCTGAAAAAGAATTTTTTTACCACATTGAAACAGTGGGGACGATTATGTAGTCAAAGAAACGCTTCCTCCTTGATCATGCATTGCCAACGCTCTAACATCCCGTACTCGTTTGTTATTGAAGATCACACCATTCCTGTATTTCCAAAGGATCCAAAATGTTACCAAGAAAACAACCTGTATCAAGTACCTGTCTCAATCCCACCACTTTCTATATAAAAAAATTTTAATTTCTAACATTATGGCCATTGACTTGACTGTGCTTGTAAAGCTTTAATCAGATTTCTCTCTTCAAAGCCGCTTCTCTTTTACTGCACAACATAGCTTCCTCCTCGTCCTTTGTTAAAATGCTGCCATCCTACCGCCTCTGACTATTCATATTCAGTCTCTCATCTTCTATTCCTCAGTAATTAGAGTTTAACCAGATTGTTCCACACGTATACACACTTCATCATCTCTCCAGGAAACACTTTAACCAGATTGTTCTTCTCTTTTAAAGTTTGTGAATTTGCGCCCACCAACTGTTCGACGAAATGCCTCAAAAACATAATCTGGTCAAGAACATAGTTCGGTTTCAACCATTTCGCATGTGATTCTTTGGGGTGTTTTTCCCCAATTGGGTTCCTTGACTTTCTTGGTCATAGAACCCCAAAGTTGTTTTTTTTTCTATGGTTCGTTAACTTTCTTGGTCATTTAATCGGAGTTTGATTTTTGGGGTTTTGAGGTCCGGGTGGGATTAGTGGTTTTCGGGGTGTTTTGTTAGGAGGAGGTGGTATGACCGGGGCTATTGATGAGGGTGCTTGGTCGTGTCCATTTAGAGGTTTTCACTGTTGCCCGGATGGATCACCGGGGTCCAAGGGGTACGATTGGTCACGCATATTAAGCGACTCCATTTGTCATCGGATGACAAGAAAGAGACCTTGCGGGAGGCTATTTCCACGGATTTGGACTTGTTTGTTTCTGTGGTGAGGCTCTAAAGGTCTCGCGCCAATGGGTGTGTGGGGTGTGTATTGAGTTACATGCTTTCCGTCGGGGGTGCCATCATGATGGCGGGACAGTCTGGTTCAAATGGGACGCGGGAGATGTGGAAGAGTTTATAGTGGGGATTGCTAAGCCGCATCTCAAGAGGGAAGCTGTCACGGCGGGAAGGGTGGGGGTGGATGTAGCCCTCCTTAACCGTGTATTCGCTCTCCCTATCACGACTGTTAAAAGCATTCCTCATAGTTGTCGTATGGCTTTTTCCCAAGCCTTAGGGGCTGCTCTGGGTAAAGTGGCGGCTATGCCAGAGTCTGTTGAGGCGTGGGTGAAACTTTTGTTGTTACCGCGTTGCACCTTACGGGTTTTCAGACCGTCTACTCGGCAGGAGCGCAGGTCTGGTAATAGGAAGTCTCTGCAATGCCATAGTATTCAGCGGGCGCTGGCAGCCTGGGGTGATAGTGACGGTTTCCTTGACCTTATATTATCGTTTTTTGACCAACCCTTAGGGGGTGCTTCAGGGAGTGATACGTTTGTCCCCGAGTCTGGCAGTTCGGGTTGTGCGCTAACCTTAAACAATGTTTATGGAAAGTTGCGGATGGGCATTTCACTGCCGCGGTTAAAGTTTTATGCTCTTCAGGGGTTGCTCCTTTCGGTAAGGATACTTTAGACGCGTTGGTGTCTAAGCATCCCATCCTACCCCTTCCGAGTATGCCTGTTTCCTTGCTTTCCGATCCCCCCTTGTTGTGGATGTTGATTGTGTACTCGGTTGCATTAAATCTTTCCCTAAAGGGACTTCGTGTGGGCGGGACGGATTGAGAGCCAAACACATTTTAGATGCTCTGTGTGGAGAGGGGTCTCCTATTGCGGATAGTTTGCTCAAGGCTATTTCTGTGGTTGTTAATTTATTTTTGGGGGGAAGGTGCCCTAGTATGTTGGCAGAGTTTGTTGCGTCTGCCCCCCCCCCCTCTTACGCCATTGCTTAAACCGGACAATGGGATTAGACCTATTGCTGTAGGGGCCATTTGGAGGAGATTGGTCTCTAAGGTGGCTATGAGGGGTGTCGGGAAGGAGATTGCTAAATACCGCTGTGAGTTTCAATTTGGGGTAGGAGTCCCTAGTGGGGCAGAGGTCGTGCTTCATAGCGCAAACAGGTTTTTAAATCAGTTTCACTCGGATGGGTCATTGGCTATGCTTACCGTTGATTTCTCTAATGCCTTTAACTTAGTCGATAGGACAGCCCTTCTATATGAGGTACGTAGTCGATGTCCTTCTATTTCCTTATGGGTAGATTTTTTATATGGGCAATCGGCTAGGTTATATGTGGGGGATGCTTACATTAGGTCCACCACTGGGGTTTAGCAGGGGGACCCTCTTGGGCCTTTTCTCTTTGCCTTAGTTTTGCATCCACTTGTTCACCGAATTAGAGATCGTTGCAAGCTTCTTTTCCATGCTTGGTACTTGGATGATGGTACTATTATCGGGGACACTAAAGAGGTGGCTAATGCATTAGATATTATCAGGGTCGAGGTCCCTCGGTTGGGTCTTGAATTAAACGTTAAGAAAACAGAATTATTTTGGCCAACGTGCAATGGGGAAAAGGTGAGGGAGGGGTTGTTCCCTTGCGGGATTGGAAGGCCAGTACTTGGTGTGAAACTCCTTGGTGGCGCTGTAAGTCGGGATACGGGGTTTATCAGTAGTTTGGCTGTGAAAAGGGCATCTAGTGCTGTGGAATTGATGAGTTATCTCCCAAGGCTTCGAGACCCTCAATGGAGCTTCTTTTGCTTCGCTCATGTATGGGGGTCGCAAAGCTGTTGTTTGGCTTAAGAACGTGCCAACCTATGTACGTGGAGGAAGCTGTTTCTATTTTTGATAATGGCCTTCGAGGGGCGATTGAGGACATCGTGGTTTGTCGGGGGCCGTTCTTCGGGGATTTCCAATGGAGGTTGGCATCTCTTCTTACCCGTTTTGGGGGGTTGGGTTTATGATCGGCCAGGGATGTATCTACATATGCTTTTGTGGCTTCGAGAGCACAATCATGGAGTTTGCAGGACCACATTCTTCGGGGATGTGGTATTGATGGGTTAGACACTGATTACGGGTGTGCGATGGATCGTTTACGTACTTCACTTCCCGATTTTGATCTTAGCGGGTTCTCTAATAAGGACACCGCCCCCCTAAAGCCCAACATGCTTTGGCGAGTGCCTTATTTAGTGGAATCGTCCAGAGTTTAAAAGCGAAGTTTGATCTATCTCCTCGCCAAAAAGCGGTGTTTGAATACCTTCGAGCTCCTCGGGCTCATGATTTTCTAACAGTCATTCCTATTGAAGGATCAGGCCAACACATGTCGGGGTTGGAGTACCGGGCTATCCTTAAGTATCGGTTAATGATCCCTATGTTTCCGATTGATGAGCCTTGCCCAGTTTGCCGCAAAGTCTGTTTGGATTCCTTTGGAGACCATGCGGTGCATTGCAAAGAATTACCCGGTTTTAAATATAGGCATGATTTGGTTAGGGATGTTCTGTGCGATGTTCTTAAACGGGCAGGGATTTCTGCAAAAAAGGAGGCCCCAGTTAACTTTCTTACAGATCCGCTCGAAGGGAGGTCCACGTTACGACCAGGTGATATTCTTGTGTTTGGGTGGGCAGGGGGGAAACACGCTTGTGTGGACCTTACAAGAGTGTCTCCTCGTGTCAGGCTCAGGGACCGCGAATTTGTTGTGGGTCAGGCTACGTAGAAGGCCGAATCGGGCAAAGTTGCCAAACACGAGAAAGCCTGTTTAGAAAATCAACACGTGTTTCTCCCTTTTTCTTTTGATACATTTGGGTTTCTGGCCCCGGAGGCCGTGAATTTTCTAAACAGTGTTCAGCGTGTCGTTCATGGTACTTTGTCGTCTCCTATGACCCAACGCTTTGTTTTTAGTAGAATTGGTTTTGCTATTCAAAAGGAGGTTGCGGCGCAGCCTGTTGCCCATTTGCCTGCCACTTTATTGTAATCGTTTTGATTTTAATGATAAATTGTTATAAAAAAAAATTCTTATTGAATCTGACGGAAATTTTTAGTTTTATTTATGTAATTTTTGTGTTCATTGCTAGAATTGAATAGGTTCAATAAGTTATTTGATAATAGATATCAAGTTATCAATCAATTGGCCTCTGATCCGTTGATATCTAGAACCCTAACATTGTGAGTTAAAACACTAAACTGTTTTTGTTTTTGGAGTTTTTAAAAGTATCTTGATATGAATTGAAGCATTATCTTCACTTGATGATCCTTCATTCATATTTAGTTCAATGAGAATAGGACTTGTCTTCATGGCAACCGTAGTGTAACCCGAGTGGCCGAGTTTATATCTGCATAAACTATGATGAAAACCTGTAGATGCTGGATCTTGTTGTTTGGCATTCTTTGAAACTTACATACAAGCTGAGAATAATACAGCTAATAGCTCGATTGTTTTGTTTTCTTTGTGATTAGAGATGATAGATTTTAGCTGTGAAATTATTTGAAACATTTGCATGCTAATAATGTAGACAAAACATAAGGCTTTTTATTATTTTGAGTCTTTATTCTTTGTGAATCATGACTTAGTAGATTGCCATTTTTTCAAATAATTCTTCCAATGCCATATGTGATGAACATTAGCATAGGTGCATAACTATTAAATAATGCCCAAGCTTCTAATTTAGTAATATGGACATAGGACTGAATTTTAATGTAATGCTGCAATTATTAGGTCGCAAAGGTGGGCATTTTAAAATATGGAGAGTTGAAGACTAGTTTGAGACTACAAAGGTTGAAGAGCATAACCACAAATAGAGAAACGAGTAATGGAGAATAGATGGTAATGTATTTTTTATTTTAATTTATCTAAAGGTATAATGGTAAAATTATAACTTTCTTTTCTTTCTTCTCAACTAGGGAACACAGAAATTATTAACTTTTCTTTCCTTTCCATTTAACTGGGGAACACGAAATATATCACTTGTTTTCCTTTCCTTTCTTTTTCCTTTTCTTTCTTTTCTCTCTTTGAATGAAACTCGTGTCTTATACATAAGAAGACAATTACAATTCATATAACCCTGTCTGTTTATTCACGGGATGAACATTGAAGAGGTATGTACCCGCCTCAACACCGAGCAAGGCGGGTCAACCCACAAGATAAAGACATTATGAAGGCACAAAGCCAAAACCTATGCGCATGGCGCATACAAAACATGCTCAGGCATCATATGCCCAGGCACACATATGCTCGCGCATCACATATGCGCGCGGCGCATCAGCGCGCGACGCATATCACATGCCCGTGTATATCGCATCTGCCCAGGCACACATATGCTCGCGCATCACATATGCGCGCAGCGCATCAGCGCGCGGCGCATATCACATGCTCGTGCATATCACATCTGCGCATGAAATATCTGCGCGTGAGAATAAAGAGAAGACCCCGCGCATCCTCAGGGTGAGCGCATATCATACGTGCACATAATCAACCTCGTCCTTATCCAAATCAGGATTAGGGCAACCTTGATTGTGCACATCAGACAACCTTCCAGAAGGCATCTTTTTAAGGAGAAAGAATATGCTGATGTTGATAGCTGCCAAATGAAAGGTCGACAACTCAGCATGACACATGTGTTAACACGTGATTACAACCAACGAGAAAGCGACAGGTGTCCCAGAGGACACGTGGCGCAGTGCGATTGGAGGAAGCCAACGAGGTTGAGCCCAACCGGTGGTAACCCTAGCATTATAAATACAGCATCAACTCCACTTTGATGACACATTCATACTCAATCATTGACAGTTACAAGCAGTGATAACACATTCAATCATATTGAATCACATTCACTCACAGTCAGTTACATACAAAACAGACAGTCTCACAATCAGAGGGGATTGAGCAATTAAGCAATACTCTTGAGATTCTCTGACACACATTATTATCTTCTCCACAAATATACTGATTCTCACGCCGGAGGGTTACCCCAAAGAGGACCCCTCTGTCCCTTTCTGAGGGGTAAGTAACGGCGCTGTTCATTTTGTAGGTGGAAGAACACTGATCCAGAAGAACCATCGGTGAAATAATATAATCACACCCGAGGAAAGTAGATCTGCTACCAGTGAGTAGATCCACGTTTCTTCATTGGCGCCATCCACTGTTACAAACGGCAATCAGATCTCATCAGATCTATAAAAAAAAAATCAATCACCATGGTTTCTGGAGTTCGTAACGTTGATCAAGCTCTGGAGGATATTGAACGTGAGGGTGTTAACGACGGACAGCAGGTTCTGAGGGTTCCGCGTGATTCTACGCGTACCACCAGCAACCGTCCCTTCGTCACAACCCCTCACGGCCAGACTGAAACTCCTCCAGACGATCTCACGTTACAAAATATGGCCGGCGCGAAGCTGAAAGGACCAATGGGTCCAGAAGATGAAGCAAATGATCCGAATGAATGGCTCATAAACGAGCAGCGGCGTCTGATTGAAAAGTACAACGAAATGGTCAAGCAGAAGAAGCTAGCCGACCAAACACAAAGGCAAGCTTTTGATAAGCAGACTACAAAGAGGCCGCGCGCGCCGGAAGAAGGACATTCTGTTCACACTGCACACACTGAGTTCAGTGATGAAGAAGTGCATAGCATGAGGAAGACACGGGATACTCGTGCAGGAGGCTCACAGCTCCGCGCGCCTGTGAACATGGCGCCTGGAGCCAGAGCAGATCTGGATCTGCACATGCCGTACAGCCCACCGGTCAGAGGGCAAGTGGACGTAACCACGCCCTACAGACCAGCCATCCTGGTAAAACACTCAAAGTTTACTGCGCGCATCGCGCAGGCTCCCATCCAGCACAAGACAAAGATGCCAAGTGGTCTGGGCAAATATGATGGCACAACAGATCCAGATGACTTTTTGCAAGGTTTCTATAACACGGGAAACCTAGAGAGCTGGACGATGCCAACATGGTGTCATATGTTTGCTCGCTGCCTCACGGGCGCAGCGCGGGTATGGTTCGAGAGCTTGCCGACAGGGCAAATTGATGGGTTCGAGGAACTATTAGAAAAGTTCCAAGCCCACTTCGTACAGCAGCGCAGGCACACGCGCGATCCTGATGACATCATGCACTGCATACGCAGGAATGATGAAACGATTGAAGATTACATCACTCGTTTCAATCAGGAATCCCTGGCAATCGGGGGTATAACTGAGCAGCTCCTGCGCGTGGCCTTTATACAAGGCGCGCGCAGTGATCAACTCCGCCGGGCTCTCGTAAGCAAAGATGGTATGCCCACCACGTGGGCCAAGTTAATGGAGGCATCGCGAGTTTTCGCGAGAAATGAGAAACAGATTGCCCAAGATAGGGCAAGAGAAAGAGCGCATCAGGCAGAATCACCGCGCAGCAAAGAGAAGAGGGCCAAACAGAACTCTGTATGGTCCAGGTTGCAGCCAACAAGTTTTTCTTCCGCGGAAAAACAAGCGCAACCAACCTCACCCCAGCCCCAAAAAGAAGTTCGTAATCGCGGGGAGGGTGACAAGAGGGAGGGCGGCAGAGATCCTAGCAGACCTCTGCCAAGAATATGGACGCCCCTCACTAAAACACCTTCACAGGTGTTAAGTACTGAGAATGTCCAATTCAAGCCCCCCAAGCAACTACACTACAAGGGACCGCAAAACAGTGGCAAATATTGTGAATTTCACAGGTCCCCGGGCCACAACACCGACGCATGCCATCATTTAAAGGATGCGATCGAGAAGGATGTAAAGTCAGGCAGGCTGGCTCACTTGGTAAAAAACCAAAGAATAGAAGATGAGCAACCGGAAGGAGCCTCTGCCAGCAAGAAATACAAAAGAATCTGTGTGGCTGAGGGGGGACGACAAGGGCAGACGTCAAAAAAGAGAAGCGCGCAAATCCACGGAGATTGGCGCGAGCAGCAAGTCATCTTCCCAAGAATCAGGGGAGGCCCTTCAATAAGCAGTCCTCTCGTCATCACCACACACATTGCTCATTACGAAGTGTCAAAGGTCCTGGTGGACACTGGAAGCGAATCTGACATTATGTATGAGCAGTGTTTCAGAAAGTTAGACCCGGCAGACCAAGCGCGGCTCGAAATTGTGAACGCACCAATCTGTGGTGTCTCAAATGAAATCATACATCCCCTAGGCCAGATTCAGTTTGAACTAACTATGGGGGATGATGAGCACAAGCGAGCCGAAGTTGTCAAGTTCTTGGTCTTGCCCACCACGTCATGCCACAATATGATCCTGGGTAGGGGAACGATTGCCCAATTTAATGCTGTACCGTCGCCAGCGCACGGCGCATTGGGGTTCCCTACACCAACAGGCGTAACATTTGTTTACCGCGATCATTTGTGCGCAGTGACAAGCACGCCGCGGGAAGGGAGAATGAAACTTCCAATGGCTGACAATGCGCCAGAGAAGTGGATTTTAAACCCAAAATTCCCAGAGCAAACGGTCACAATTGGCGCTACCATTTCAGACGAAACGAGATTGAGAATGAAAAAGTTGCTCACAAAATACACGTCGGTTTTCGCGTGGCAACACTCCGATATGACGGGGGTCCCGCGAGACTTGGCGCAACATTCTCTTAACACGTTCAAGTCGGTGGAGCCAATTGCTCAGAAAAAGAGAATCATGGGGGATGAAAAGGCGAAGGCCATGAATGAGCAAGTGGAGGACCTGTTGCGCGCAAACATCATCCGCCCGATCCGATACCAGACATGGGTAGCCAATCCTGTGATGGTAAAGAAAAGCAACGGGTCATGGAGAATGTGTATTGACTTCAAGGACCTCAACAAAGCATGTCCGAAAGACTGTTACCCCCTCCCAAACATCGACGCAAAGGTGGACTCCGTGGCGCCATTCAAGCTCAAATGTTTCCTGGATGCCTACAAAGGCTATCACCAGATTCAAATGGCACCACAGGATGAAGACAAGACTGCCTTCAGAACCGACAAGGGTGTTTTTTGTTACACAAAAATGCCCTTTGGTTTAAAGAATGCGGGCGCAACCTATCAGAGACTTATGGATTCGGTTTTCAGTGAACAAATCGGAAGAAATCTAGAAGTCTACGTTGATGATTTGGTGATCAAGAGCAGGGAGGAGAGACAAATGCTCAAAGACATCGAGGAAACTCTTCAGCGCCTAACGGAAGTTAACATGAAGCTCAACCCGAGCAAATGTACTTTCGGCGCAGAAGAGGGGAAATTTCTTGGTGTAATGGTCACTAAGGATGGTTTCAAGGTGAACCCTGAAAAGGTGGAAGCCATCCTTGACATGCCTTCACCATCCACCATGAAAGAGGTTCAGAAGCTGAATGGTAGATTGGTGTCAATCAACAGGTTCCTAGCGAACCACGCCAGCAAATCTACTCCATTCGTTAACACCTTGAGGAACTGTTTGAAGAAGAGCCAATTCAAGTGGACGCCTGAGGCTGAGCAAGCTTTAACTGAGATAAAAGAATGTCTCATAAAGTTGCCAGCACTCACAGCTCCACTTCCTGGCGAAACCCTTACATTGTACCTGTCAGCTGGAGACCGCGCGATCGGCGCAGTATTATTGGTGGATCGCAAGGGGATCCAAACGCCAATATACTATGTGAGTCGGGTGCTCACAGACCCTGAGACGCGCTATTCCATCATGGAAAAGTTAGTTTAGTCACTAACACACGCGTCGCGCAAGCTCCATAGATACTTCAATTGTCATCCTATTGAAGTTCTGACTGGTTACAACATCCAGCAAGTCTTGCGACGCCCCGCGCTCTCCGGAAGGCTGACAAAGTGGGCGCTGGAATTAGGTGAACACACGATCACTTATAAGCCCCGTCCAGCGATAAAGGGTCAAGTTTTGGCGGATTTCATCACGGAAATCCCAGAGGGAAAGATTGAAGAAGCTCAGCGCGAGGTAGACCCTCCGCGAGCAAATGATGAAGAAGATGTTTGGAGGCTATTCACTGATGGAGCCTCCAACAGCGAAGGGTCCGGCGCAGGCCTCAAACTGGTGGACCCTGATAATCATGAATATACTTATGCTATTAGGTTGGACTTCAAGAGTACCAACAATGAGGCTGAGTATGAAGCCCTGCTGGCTGGTCTGCGCATTGCGCGCAAGTTTGGAGTTAAAAGGCTAGAGGCCCATGTTGATTCTTACTTGGTAGCTGCTCAGGTCAACGGCCTATATGACGCCAAGGAGAACACAATGCCTCTATATCTAGAGCAGGCAAAAAAGTTCGTTGAGCAGTTTGACTTCTTCAGAATCATACACATCTCGCGCAGCGAAAACAAGTCCGCTGACGCGTTGAGTAAGATGGCATCAACTAATTTTGATCACTTTGGCAAAGATGTCAGGGTGGAAGTGATGAGCAACCCGTCAGTGCAAACGCAATCGGTCCTTGTAATTCATACAACCCCTTCATCCTGGATAACTCCAATAATGGAATTCCTGAAGGAGGGGACGTTACCGGATGATCGCGCACAGGCGAGAAAGATAAGACACAAGGCGCAGAACTATGAACTACTTGATGGTACATTATATCGGCGCTCTTATCTTGGACCGCTCATGAAATGCCTGGATGCTGAAGAAGCAAGCTATGTGATTAGGGAGATTCATGAAGGAATCTGTGGAATACACGCTGGTCCGCGCATGGTGGTTGCCAAGGCAATGAGCTCAGGCTACTATTGGCCAGGCATGTACTTGGATGCGCTAAAAGAAATCCAAAAATGCAAGGCATGTCAGAGCTACGCGCCAAACACCATGCGTCCAAAGAACAACTTGATTCCAGTGACCTCCGCATGGCCTTTCCACAAATGGGCCATTGATATTGTGGGGCCCCTGCCGCAAGCGCAAGGGCGAGTGAAATTTTTGGTAGTGGCGATAGACTATTTCACAAAATGGGTTGAGGCCAAGCCACTAGCAAAAATCACAGCTGAGGCGATGAAGCAATTTATCTGGAGCCACATCATTTGCCGTTTTGGCCTTCCTATGGAAATTGTGAGCGACAATGGCAAACAATTCACTGACAGGAAGATATCAAGCTGGCTCAAAGAATTGCACATCAACCAAATCTTCACGTCGGTCTACCACCCTCAGGGGAATGGCCAAGTGGAGCGCGCGAATCAAAGTTTGCTAAATGGGCTGAAGAAAAGGTTGGAGGGAGAATCCCATTCTTGGGTCGAAGAGTTACCTAATGTCCTGTGGGCGCACAGGACATTAAGCAAAACTAGCAATGGCGAATCCCCGTTCAGCCTAACCTATGGAACAGAGGCTATGATCCCAGCAGAAATTGGATGCCCATCCCATAGGGTACTCATGATGAGCAAAACTGATAACGAGCGCGAAAGAAGATTGGACCTTAACTTGCTTGAAGGGCGCAGAGAAGCGGCTATCATCAATGAAGCCAGATACAAGAAAAAGCTGGAAAAATATTATAATCAGCGCGTTAAAGAGTGCCACTTCAAGAAAAATGATTTTGTCCTTCGAAACAATGAAGCTAGTCGCGCAATACCCCCAGGAAAAATGTCCCCCAATTGGGAGGGACCTTATCAAATTTCAGAAGATTTGGGGAAAGGCGCGTACACTTTAAAAGATTTGAATGGAAAAAAGATACCGCGCGCGTGGAACGCGGCACAACTTAGAAAATGCTTCATGTAAAAAGTTCAAATATGTAATCAAGGCTTTTAAGCCATCATGAATGATGATTCGCGCTATCTTTCAATATTTGTCGCGCTATCTTTCAATATTTGCTCTATTACCTTTGCATACATGTTTCACACTTCCTTTATTAATTTGGAACAATATGACAACACTATATTGACTTCAAAGCAAAATAAAGCGAAGTAAAACATACATGCGCGAGCCTTAGCTCAAACGCGTTAACGAGTCTTAACTCTAAAACGCCAGGGCCTTAGCCCAAACTTACGAGCCTTAGCTCAAACACGTTAATGAGTCTTAACTCTAAAAACGTCAGGGCCTTAGCCCAAAACAAAGAGCCTTAGCTCAAAACACTCACAAACATCCATCTTACATCCCGCGCAGCCTGATCAGAAAAATCCTTAAACACAACTAAGGCAAAGTACATGCCATATCATGTTAAGGTCTCAGGTCGAGGTCGCTCGCGGAATCATAGTGGATATCTGAGTAACACACGCTGACATGTAATGGCTAAACTCATACTTCCATATAAATACCGCGCGACAACGACGCGCAAAAAAGAAATAATGAAAAGTTAGCGCGCATGTCAGCATAAACAAGATACTGCGAAACCACAAACAAAATAGAACAGAGGTTAAGTGAATAATTTCCTTACAACCTTGTTCTTATTTTAACGTGCAAGCATATCTTATATCTATACAAGAAAACATGAAGAGATGAATGGAAATGCGCAAGATGTGAAAAAGAGAAAACAAGTTTCATTCCATTGGATTGAAATTTACAAGTATGATGAGTTACAAATTACAAGTATAAAAAATTAAATATGTAAAATTTGATGAAGGGCTTCTCAAGTCTCCACGTCGACGTCAGCCACTTCATCACCTTCATCATCTCCCGCAGCATCTGACGCGGCCTGCTCCTCATCTCCGAACTGACCATAGTCAAGTTCTTCCTCCTCATTTGAGTCTTCTATCACGACGGTGGCAGGAGCAGATTTATTCGCAGCGCAAGAGCCGCTGGCAGGGGCAACATCCCCCGCGCCACCATCATCGCCACCAGCCCTCTCGCATTCATCGAGCAACTTCTTTAGCGCGCCGAGTTCGGGCTGGTCAGCAAGCGCAGCTATCTGCAAAATCATTAGAAAAGTATTGAGTACAAAACACTTGGAAAAATTAGTCAAGTAAAACTCATTAAGGTCAAGGTACCTGCATAAGGATGGGGATGGGAGTATTCATGTACTTTTCCCCCACCGCGGCCATGTCCGCGCAGGCCGCGTCGCTCTTGTAAGGGTACTCGGATGGGTTCTTCTTCAACATGCCATAGTCATACCCATCCGTAAACCCTTCAGCTCGGCCCACCAAGCGCGCGGCGGCATTGCAGTCCATCACAAGGGCCTGAAACTCGGCGGAATATTTCATCGCCAAAGCTCAGCGAGTTATGCCCTGTGACACCAGCCATTGGCGATCCTGCGCGAGGCCAGCAACAGACGTCTCGAGGACAGGAACCTAGGAGTTTAATAATTCAACGGTTTCCTTAGTCTTTTGTAGCTCCTCCTTATCAGACGCTGCTGCCGCCAAGATTTTTTCTTTCTCCACCTGCGCAGCACCAAGTGCTTCCTGGCTGGACGCCGCCGTCGCCAAGGCCTCATCTCTATCGGCCTGCGCGGCCGCCGACTCCCTCTTCAGGCGCGCAACCTCGCTCTCCAGTGATGATTTTTCAGTGATACTCTGGACGATAGCTTGGTCACGCGCCTCAGCCTGCTGTTCCAAGACACGCACTCTACGCGCGTACTTGGCAACTTCGGCCTCCGCCAACTGCTGCTTCTCCCGCGTAGCTTGGAGCTCATGCCCGCGCTTAATATAGGCGGTGTTGGCACTTGCTCTATTTTCGCTGAGCTCCGCCTGGAGTTTCTCAGCTCGTGCGCGAGCATCAGAAAGGTTCCAGGCAGCCACCTTAGCCTCTTGCTGGGCTGCCACAAGAGCATCGCGTACTTTAATATAATCGCGATGAAGCTCTTGGGAGGCAGCAAAGAAAGCTGACCCAGCGAAAATGTGATCGTTGAGCAAGTCAGCGCGAGTGCGCTCCTCCTGATACCTCCTTTCAGTAGGAGGCACGGCATGAGCCCAGAAGTCCTCGCATACGCCCATGGATTGGAAGGAACTTTCTTCATTAATATTCCATCTCGGGCGATAAACGTGGTCACCTTCCTACAAAACACAAGAAATGTTCTAAGTCATAAAACATACTTATATGGAGGTACGCGCAGCGGAGCAACAAATTAAAACATACCTGCGGGGATGAAGCAGAAAAGTCAGCGCCAGCCCCACCAGAAGTATGCGCTGCGAAGACTTGTGGCATCGCAGGGCTGGCGCGGTCTCCCAAGGAGTCCTCAGCTTGAGCCCCCTCATCCTCCTCATCTTCTTGAATAGGCCTCTTCTCCTGCGACCTGGGGGGCTCCAAACCAGCCTCGCAGAGAGGGCTGCGCGTAGGAGGAGGCGAGGGAGGTCTCGACGCCGCCAGTTCGGCGCGCAATACGGCTTCCTGCTCTTTTGTAACCCCAATAAGGGGAGAATCAGCACTAGCAGGAGCAGGACCAGAACCAGCGGCGCCGCCAACGGCGCCAGGAGTGTCGCCAGCAACTTGTACGCCAGCTACAACTCCTATGAACAAATCAACAAGGAAAAATGGTTTATGACTGAATCCAAAAGAAAAATAAAGAAGACAAGTGTGCAAAACATACCTCGGCGCAATTCTGTTCGCGCGGCGAACATCGCCATAAAATTCATTCTACCCTTTTCAGAGGGTAGAACAGGGGACTCCGAAGCAGCCCCCGGCGCAGCCTCAGCACCTTGTGGCGCCTGTGGCTCATCTGCTACCGTCGCCGGTTCTGCAAACATTCAAAGGAGGAAAGGTTTAATAACAATTCAGCCAGATGAAGATAAATAAAGTATACCTGTTGCAGGCGCGGCACTGCTTCTCTCTTCAGCCGCGCGAAAGGAGGAGGCGACGCCACCATACCTCAAGTGGACAGGAGGTCTGCCCACTCTCACAGGCAGAGAAGCTAAAGAAACCTTTGTCGTAAACATCTGGGTTTCCTTAGGTCCCTTCGTTTGAGCATGGGGATGAGCGACAGGGGTGTCATCTTTCTTCTGTTTCTTACTGGCCCCTGCGCCAGATTTCCCCTTAGCTTTGCGCTTTAGTAGGGGCGCCTCCTCTTCCTCCTCATCCTCTTCCGCGAGCTCTAGCTCGTAGTTTTCAAGCGCATCTACAAAAACAACCAACAGAACTGTTAATAAACTTGGGTATTCTAAAGGAATGAGCATAAGTGCGAAGGCTTACCAGGCGCGTCACTGTCAAAGTCAAATTCCAGATCCACTGGGATGAACATGTCATCGAAGCGATCTGGGAAACCAACTTCCCTAGCGCCAAGCGCGACGGAGCCACCCTCCACTTGTTCATCATAAGCGGCAAGGACATAATCCTTGGTGACTGCGCAAAAACAAATCAAGTGATATCAGCAAAAGAATTATGTTCGCGCAGAAAAAAATAAATAAAGCAATGAAATAAACTTACACAACCCGTCGACTTGGATAACGGGCTCAAGCGCGCTGTCGGCCCAAAGCTTACTCATGCCGACCCCCACCAGCGCCTCCTCGCAAATTTTCTTCGCGGGGGATGGTTCGTGTTGGTGCATTCTGTGACCGTCGCTATGCAATTCTGACCAGCGGATCGTCACAGGCGAAGTTAGCACAACTTCGCCTAGGCGAAGTTATAACAACTTCGCCAACGGCGAAGTTGTAACAACTTCTGCCTTAGGCGAAGTTATCACAACTTCGCCCTAGGCGAAGTTATGAACAACTTCGCCTACTGAAGCCCAAGCCCGTGAAGATTGTCTATATATACATGTGTCGTGTTAGGTTATAGGGAGGGAATCCAGTAATTCAGAGAGTGTGTGTTACAGTTTGAGTGTCAAGAGAGAGCAAGAGAGTGAGAGTCGTGTGAGACGACCCGAGGTAGAGCTCACCTCGGGTCAGTCGTGTTTCTGTTTATGTTACGGTATGTAACGTGATTATTTTATATATGAATCTGCAGATTTGATTATCCATTCTTGTATTTGTTTGTGTATTTGATCGTGTACGTGTTTGTGTTCTTCGTCTATACACCAATAAACGAGTCTAGGAGGATTCCGCACTCCTAGACCTCGTGCGGATCTCGTATCGATCAGCACCGGGACTAACAAGCGGTATCAGAGCCTTAGGCTCTTACGCTATGGTTCGAGATCTGCGTTTTTGGTGTTTCTGGCACGTTTCTGTGCGTTTTCGGCCGAACAGCCGCCGCAGGCGAAGTTATTGGGTTCAGGCGAAGTTGTCGCTTAAATTTTAGGGTTTAGGCGAAGTTAGCAGCCAGGCGAAGTTATGAACAGGCGAAGTTATGAACAGGCGAAGTTATGAACAGGCGAAGTTATGAACAGGCGAAGTTATGGCCAGGCGAAGTTATGGCCAGGTGAAGTTAAAAAAAAAAAAAAAAAAAAAAAAAAAAAAAAAAAAAAAAAAATTATTGTTTGGAGTTTTCGTCTGTATGGCCGGGTGTACACGATTATTGTGAGACCAAAGATGTTGTTCCGTCAACGAGTGATCTTGTTATCTCTTGGTCTTACGTGTGAACAAATACGTGTCAACTCTGGATTTGGAGTTGAAGTTGTGAATGGGATATTGTTTGAAACTGGATATTGACACATATTCGGGTGCTTGTGGGCAATGAAATTGTTGTTGTTCGTGGTTGACCAACCGAAGAAAGTCAAATTGAACTGAAGGTTTTCGTCATTACTGGATTGCGGTCAGAGCATATTATTTATGTTATTTTCAAGGCGTTCGAGAATTGGATCCTGAAACGTGATGCTTATTTATACGAGTGAAGATTCTGGAACAAGTTGGATTTAACCGGGAATTAAAGTCTCTATGTTCTTGATTGTTATCCCTGGTGATTGAAGATGCTTCGGATTAATTAATGGTCATGTGTTAGATTCTGTCAAGGTGGTTTTGTGATGAAATTGATCACCTGATGTTGAGTAGTTGAAGATTAAACCTTATCGTATGCCGACGAGTTGGTGAAGTTGTGGAGGAAGCCCAACTTCATGTGTTGGTGAAGTCAGATGGACTCACGTGATTGGTTGAGATGATCTATTGGCACGAGGATGCATGCATTTCAAAGACCTCAATCGTTATAGTCGGAGAAGCTTACACTGAAGGGGAGATCTGATATGGAAGACGCTGGGTGATTGGTAGATTTGTGAAGCTACAGGACAGATTCAGACACGGCTGGTTGATGAACAAAACAGAAGATCATCAGTTAAGAGGGAGTCTGTTAGTGCATGTTTTGTAACAGATGATCTTTCGTGTTTGTTAGAATTGAGAGCAACGGTCAAAGGGGAGACTGTTGGTGCATTCTGTGACCGTCGCTATGCAATTCTGACCAGCGGATCGTCACAGGCGAAGTTAGCACAACTTCGCCTAGGCGAAGTTATAACAACTTCGCCAACGGCGAAGTTGTAACAACTTCTGCCTTAGGCGAAGTTATCACAACTTCGCCCTAGGCGAAGTTATGAACAACTTCGCCTACTGAAGCCCAAGCCCGTGAAGATTGTCTATATATACATGTGTCGTGTTAGGTTATAGGGAGGGAATCCAGTAATTCAGAGAGTGTGTGTTACAGTTTGAGTGTCAAGAGAGAGCAAGAGAGTGAGAGTCGTGTGAGACGACCCGAGGTAGAGCTCACCTCGGGTCAGTCGTGTTTCTGTTTATGTTACGGTATGTAACGTGATTATTTTATATATGAATCTGCAGATTTGATTATCCATTCTTGTATTTGTTTGTGTATTTGATCGTGTACGTGTTTGTGTTCTTCGTCTATACACCAATAAACGAGTCTAGGAGGATTCCGCACTCCTAGACCTCGTGCGGATCTCGTATCGATCAGCACCGGGACTAACAAGAGTCTTTGAACAGCCAGGCGGCTCGTGTTCATTGTTCGTGTATTCAGCTGAATACTAACAAGTGGCCATAACCTCGTGCGGATCCCGTGTACGTCCGTGTTCTACCAGGAGGCTGTCAGTTTCTTGGAGGAAGATTAGTTTCCTGGCAGTGCAAGAAACAGACATCAGTCGCAATTTCAACTTGCGAAGCTGAATACATGGCAGCATCCAACTGCTGCTCTCAGGTTTTATGGATTCAGCAACAATTGCGCGACTATGGTCTGAATTTCTTACTCACTCCTATTTTAATTGATAACACTGCCGCCATCTCAGTAATTAACAATCCCGTGAAGCACAGTAAAACTAAGCATATTGACATTCGTCATCACTTCATACGGGATTGTGCTGAGAAGAAACTGATCAAGATCGAAAAAGTTGATACACTTGAAAATTTTGCTGACTTGTTTACAAAAGCGTTTGATAAATCCAGATTTCAAAACCTAATTGAACTAAATGGGATGATCAATCCCGAGTAACCATGTCTTTGTTTTTGATTTAAAAAAAAAAAAAAAAAAAAAAAAAAAAAAAAAAAAAAAAAAATGAGTCTTTATTGCTTAAAATTAGTCGGTTACCTCGGTTTGATGGACATCTCCTCGGATATGTTTTGGTCCTTGTTTTCGACTTAGGAAATGAGGATAGCCATTAACCGGAAGACTGAAAGTAACTGGGGCAGTGTTGACATGTTTTTCTTTCAGTTGCTGAAAATTAGTCGGTCATTCTTAGTAAGAAGGACACATACTTGCATGTGGTCGGTCCAGCTGATCCAATGGATCTTCAGGATAGCCGTTTACCTGATGACTTTGACATGATTGGGGCAATTGAATTCAATACTTTATTTTGGGAAATGAAATTACTTTTCAAGTCTATTACTTCGTAAGAAGTTCTTTGCTGTGTTTAAAAGAAAATTGATCCACCCTTGGAAAATGATATGTATACTGACTATGTGTGCCTAACTAGTGAAGTTATTAAGCTTAAAAGGCTTTAGAACAGTCATTGTATGTCATGGTAATTTTAATGGTGCGTAAAAGTGTATGTGATACTAACCTAAATTTACTCGAATTTAATGTGGAAACTCCTTAAGAGTTTTGCATGTCTTCATACACATCTTTTCGAAGGATAGGCAGAAAAGCAACTACCCAGTCATACACGAGCCCGTGAGTGTTCTGATTCCCGTGAAGAAAGCATTTCAAGACACTGCAGTGATCCAGATTCGGGACTTGCAGTAGTTTAGTACTCCGATGAAAACTCTTATGTGTGATTAAAAAAAAAAAAAAAAAAAAAAAAAAAAAAAAAAAAAAAAAAATGTACTTATGAGAAGTAGTGACAATAAACACGAGAACCGACACTTCTCAAGATTTCTCAAGTTTGGAGTAAGAAGAAAACGGGAAGCAGACAACGAGTATCTACAAGTTAATCAGACACTATGGGTCGAAGTCAATTCGGGGTGACTTGGGTATAGCCAAATACGCTTTGAGAATAGATAGAAGGCATCATTACCTCTGAATTGTTGCCAACTTAAATTTTTGAGCTTAACTGAACCTTAATCCGTATCACAGAAACAATGAAAACCATTTAAGTTATTACATGCTTACAACCTGTTTCTCTATGTCATAATACAGCCAAACACGGATCCAAGTGACAGTCACATAGTTAGTATGATTCCTGTTCGGATCTTTTCTAAAACGGAGTGGTCCCTGACTAGACTGAAATTTGATCCCTTATTTCGTTAAAATTTTATAAGTATTTTCTGTTTTTGTTGTTATATTTTTATTGTTGGTTACTGGGTCTTGATCATTTTTGTTTAACTCTTTTTGGTAACTTATAAGATATATTCAAGTTTTTTCAAACTGAAAGGGCTGTTTTTGTAATTATCGGGCGAAGTTGTTGAATCGGCGAAGTTGTACTTAACTTCGCTTAGGCGAGGTTAAGAATAACTTCGCCTGAACCAACTCAGCCCTATAAAAGGGGTTTTCTACAGTAAAATTTTTTATTAACTTTTTTTTCCGGCGAACTTAACCCTTAAATTTTTCCGGCGATCTTAGTTTTCAATTTCGATTTCGATCTTGTGTTCCTGTGTTTTCTACTTTACTTGTGGTATGTGTTGTCAAAACATCCTTTCATTCTCTTTATAATTTTATCCGGTTCGAGACCTCGGGTCGTCGAACACTCGAAGAACCCTCGAAACCAAGGTTTTCGACCTCACGTTACGTGTTCATGGACGACCTTTACGTCCATACACCATTGAAATATGATGTTCTTCTTGTGTATATCGTTTAATCGGTCCGAAAACATCGGATTTCGACCTCCGAATCCGAACAGTCGCCGTTTCTGTTTCAGGCGAAGTTATGGTTTTGGCGAAGTTAATCTCAACTTCGCCAGACGCTTAAGTTCGCCTAGGGCGAAGTTATCCACAACTTCGCCTGGGCGAAGTTAACCACAACTTCGCCGTGGCGAAGTTATCATCAACTTCGCCTTGGCGAAGTTATCCACTACTTCGCCTTGGCGAACTTAACTGTAACTTCGCCTTGGCGAAGTTATCCTTAACTTCGCCTATATCCGTTTCTTTTAACTGTTTTGTAGACGAATTTACTGATGAAGTGAAGTTGTCCCCAACTTCGCCTCAACTTTAATTTCGCCTGTGTATCTTACATCACAACTTCGCACTTGCTACACTGTGAACTTGTGAGTTACGTAAAACGTCTCTAACTTGATTTGTTTTGTGCAGATATGGCTGCAGTTGGAGGAACTGGTGGTGATGATGGTGATGATCAACGACAATTCTTTCCAGCTCATAACCAATACATTACTTTGGATCCTGACGCACGAGGCGTTGACGACTACAGGGAGATTATCACATTTCTCCAGAGATCAAGGGTGTTTCACGCGATCACTAATACACTACCCATATCTCTGCCTAACATACAAGATTTCTGGCAGACGGTGTATTATGATTGCAGACCTGAGCCTCCGGTGATGCGAGCAACCGTCAATGGTCAAAACATACAGTTTTCTTCGGAAGACATTCGGTTGGCTCTGCAGTTCGGCAATGAGACACGAGACGACCCAACGGAGTTCGTAGCTCCTTTCCGTGACGGAGCATACTTGAGAATGGGTTATTCGGGTCCGCTGGGGGACTCGCAGAGGAGGAAAGGCTTTCTGCTGGACCAATGGCGTTTTCTGATGCACGTGTTAATTGTGTGCATGTCCGGCAGGAAAGCAGGAACAGACGGGATGGGTGCGACGATGCAATCTGCCATGACGGCCCTGACTTACAATCGTCGTTACTCTTTTAGTCAGATGATTTTCTATGAGATTGATCGTCAGAGACGGGCGACGGCGCGAGAACGATTTATCATGTATCCGCGATTTCTTCAAATGATTATTAATCATGTCGCTCCGTCTCTACCGCAACGGCGCCCTATCAGATACGTTGAGTGCGTAACAAAACGTATCTTTGCTCAGTGCAGAACGTCGAGCACTCGAAGCAACCCTGAACGCCGTCCAAGGCATACTCCACTGTTCGGGTATCTCATTAACCCGGAGTATGTTCCTGCAGGAGGGGACGAGTTCAGGGATCCCCAACCACATCAGGCGGCAGCACCTCATGCTGTATCAGCTGCGCCTGTTGTCACTTCTGCTGCTGTGCCAGCTACTTCATCGCAGGCTGTGTCTGCTGCTGCAAACATTGATCTGGATGCTGCCTTCAGTGGACACGGTCTGTTCGATATGGATCTCTCGGGTTCTCAGATTTTGGGTACTACCTCAGCGGCTACTTCGGTAGCTGAAACCGAGCTGGATGAAACATTTGCTGAGGCCAGACGGTTGTTGGTGACTCGGGAGAGGATATCGGGTAAGCGGCCGAGGGCTGTGGATGAGGATGAAGATGATGAAGATGAGGAAGAGGCAGTCCGACTTGTGCTGAAACGCTCACGTCGAGAACGACAAGGTATGGCCACTGGAGCGGGGGAGACTTCAAGGTTCGTACGATTTGCTCCGCCTGCCTTGTCAGGTATGTCTCTATTGCCTACTACTGCACAGGTTACTACGGTCGAGGCGTCGGCACCAGCAGTTGTGTCGCTACCACCCCAACTGGTTGATCCCCCGGTGGTAGTTGCACGCTTCGTCGACTCAACAATTACAACAACTGCAGGGTTACCTAGTGTACCACCTGCGGTCACTTCAGCTGCTACTTTTCCACCAACTCCATCGCCTGCTTCAGACTCTGAACGGATTGCTTCGCTGGAGCGTATTGTTGCTGAACAATCGAAGACCATTGACCGCCTGGTGGAAGCCAATCAAATCCAAGCCGCCCTCCTGGTAGAACACGGACGAACTATCGATGCCTTCAAGGAATTCTTGGCATCTCAGGGGGAGACGACTTGCAGGGGCGATGAGTTGAGGACAAAGAGACGACAAGATCATGACGATGATCCCAACGCACCTTCGGGTGCAGGTGGTGAGCTGCCAAGAACCTCTCAGGATCTTGGGGCTTCCACAGCTGAGGGGGAGTCAACTGATGCAGCGGGTGATGATGTTGTGGATGTTGATGACGATGCTGATGTTGAAGACGTCATCGATGCTTTGAAGGAGTTAGATGAGGAGGAGGTTGATGACTTTGTGAATGATGATGACGATGATGTGTTGCCCGTGGAGGAAATTGAAAGGATTGGAGAAAATATTGATGTGGTGAATGTGTTGGAAGAAGGAGAGATCGTGGATGACGCAGTGGAACATGAGATTCCAGCTGTTGAAAGAGCAGATTTGGGAGATGAGAATGTGGTAGATGATACGGTATGGGAGGAGCAACCAAATTGGAAAGAAGGGTGTGCTCAATGGTTTGTTAAAACTAAGAAGCCTGCAGTGCCAACAATGTTTAGAAAGACGTATAATATAAAGGGCTATGCAGAGTCGAAGAAAGGTATTATATGCTGGTTGTACGACAAAGAGTTGAAATTATTTGTGATCAAAAGGTACGACGGCATTCAATACTTTAAAAGATTATTGAGATCTCTAAACTCCCTACCGGAATGCGAGGTGAAAGAGTTAGCAAGACTGGGGCTAATTAACAGAAGTAACGATAATATGGCGAGAATTATTGAAAAGATCGTCTGGAAAGAAGCCATCAAAGACAAAAAGTTTGAACTGCTAAAGCCTCAGAAAGGAAGATTGACAGAAGATAAAGATAGGGGAATGAGGGCTGACGGAAAACCATGGATGGTTATGAAGTATAAACCAGTCCGACATCTGAAGGAAGTACCAATGAGAGTCATGCCCAAGAATGTCCTAACAGATCTGAAATGGTGGTATGTGGATTGCGAGACAGCTGAGGCGGTTATGGAAGATGAGGACGAACAAGAAGTTCTTCGGGTTTATGACCCGATGCATCTTGTTAATCTATCGCAGGCTGATCTGGAAGTGCTGAACAACAAGAAGATCTTCTACATTCCTGCTTGGAAGGATCAAGCGAGGAAATATCAAGGAGTTGTGTCGGTTTGTGTGAGAGAAGGGGCGCACGCGTGAAAGTGCAAGATTACAAGACTCAGAGATCAAGATATGAAGCTACTGCCAAGGGGGAGTCTGTTGGTACATGTTTGTCAGTAGTTCATAGTCTAGTATTTGTTATCGAGTCTGTAATATAGTTAATGGTTTGTTTATGTTTTGTTTTGTAAACTAGCGAAGTTATCAGCAAGTTCGCTATGGCGAACTTGCTGATTTAGCGAGGTTACTGACAACTTCGCCAGTGGCGAAGTTGTCGTGTTTAAATACACTGTTTCAGCCGAAACAGAAGAGAACGTGAGTTAGGGTTTTTGGTTACGCTTTGTTTCGTTTTGTTCTCTGTAACAGTGACCTACTGTCACGTGTTTAGTTATTCAATATAACGTGTTTACCTTATAGCTCGTGTTCATTGTTCGTGTATTCAATCTCTACAATATCTACACTCGTACCTATATACGCAGGGATTCCGCACCTGCGTTGTTAGAGATTTCCCGTGTACGATCCGCGTTCAGGAACCTACAGTTCGGCGGTCAGTTTCTTAACCCAGGCGCCAGTTGGGTTCTTGAGGACACCCTCATCCGCAGGCGCAGAAGAGATAGAGCGCATGGTCATACGGATGGGTATCACACCAGCCCTAATGTAAAAGAACCTCTCAGACCAGTCATGAAGGCTCTTGAATGAAACAGTGGAGCACTTCACCTTCTGACTGCGAGGAATGAAAGAGATCCAATTGTCCTGGATCTTGGGCTTGTAAAAATATTGAAAGCGCCGAGGAGTGGGTTCCTCGCGCTGGGATTTGCACATGAACTCAAAGTGAGTCACGCGCACGAGTCCAAACGGATGGACTTGGGATATATGAATCCCATAGAACTTCAGCAGTGCACCCACAAACCTTGTCATCGGGAGACGAAGGTTGCAGTGGGTGAAAAAGTGGCTGTATAGGGATATATAGCCGGCAGGCGGGTCCGCCGCCGTTTGCCCGGACCTAGGCAACATGCAGCCAAACAGGGTGGGAAAGCCCTGAGAGGCGATGAGGTTGTCGAGATCGGCCTGCTTCAATTTGCAGAGGATTTCATTCCACCTTTTGGTGGCCTTGGTCCTCCCTACTTCCTCCGATGTGGTCTCAACAACCCTCTTCCCTTTCCCCTTTTGCTTCAATGTCGACATCACCACAGATTTCACACGGCGTCTTCGAGAGGCAACAGAGGTGATTGAGGGGCTAGACGAGTCTGAACTATCAGACATACAACTGCAGCAGCAGATAATCGAGAAATCGAAAAGATGAAAACACTCAATTCAGAATATGAAAGGCAGAAACTCGAAAATTATCAACAATGAAGATTGAAGAGGTATGTACCCGCCTCAACACCGAGCAAGGCGGGTCAACCCACAAGATAAAGACATTATGAAGGCACAAAGCCAAAACCTATGCGCATGGCGCATACAAAACATGCTCAGGCATCATATGCCCAGGCACACATATGCTCGCGCATCACATATGCGCGCGGCGCATCAGCGCGCGGCGCATATCACATGCCCGTGTATATCGCATCTGCCCAGGCACACATATGCTCGCGCATCACATATGCGCGCAGCGCATCAGCGCGCGGCGCATATCACATGCTCGTGCATATCACATCTGCGCATGAAATATCTGCGCGTGAGAATAAAGAGAAGACCCCGCGCATCCTCAGGGTGAGCGCATATCATACGTGCACATAATCAACCTCGTCCTTATCCAAATCAGGATTAGGGCAACCTTGATTGTGCACATCAGACAACCTTCCAGAAGGCATCTTTTTAAGGAGAAAGAATATGCTGATGTTGATAGCTGCCAAATGAAAGGTCGACAACTCAGCATGACACATGTGTTACCACGTGATTACAACCAACGAGAAAGCGCCAGGTGTCCCAGAGGACACATGGCGCAGTGCGATTGGAGGAAGCCAACGAGGTTGAGCCCAACCGGTGGTAACCCTAGCATTATAAATACAGCATCAACTCCACTTTGATGACACATTCATACTCAATCATTGACAGTTACAAGCAGTGATAACACATTCAATCATATTGAATCACATTCACTCACAGTCAGTTACATACAAAGCAGACAGTCTCACAATCAGAGGGGATTGAGCAATTAAGCAATACTCTTGAGATTCTCTGACACACATTATTATCTTCTCCACAAATATACTGATTCTCACGCCGGAGGGTTACCCCAAAGAGGACCCCTCTGTCCCTTTCTGAGGGGTAAGTAACGGCGCTGTTCATTTTGTAGGTGGAAGAACACTGATCCAGAAGAACCATCGGTGAAATAATATAATCACACCCGAGGAAAGTAGATCTGCTACCAGTGAGTAGATCCACGTTTCTTCATTGGCGCCATCCACTGTTACAAACGGCAATCAGATCTCATCAGATCTATTAAAAAAAAATCAATCACCATGGTTTCTGGAGTTCGTAACGTTGATCAAGCTCTGGAGGATATTGAACGTGAGGGTGTTAACGACGGACAGCAGGTTCTGAGGGTTCCGCGTGATTCTACGCGTACCACCAGCAACCGTCCCTTCGTCACAACCCCTCACGGCCAGACTGAAACTCCTCCAGACGATCTCACGTTACAAAATATGGCCGGCGCGAAGCTGAAAGGACCAATGGGTCCAGAAGATGAAGCAAATGATCCGAATGAATGGCTCATAAACGAGCAGCGGCGTCTGATTGAAAAGTACAACGAAATGGTCAAGCAGAAGAAGCTAGCCGACCAAACACAAAGGCAAGCTTTTGATAAGCAGACTACAAAGAGGCCGCGCGCGCCGGAAGAAGGACATTATGTTCACACTGCACACACTGAGTTCAGTGATGAAGAAGTGCATAGCATGAGGAAGACACGGGATACTCGTGCAGGAGGCTCACAGCTCCGCGCGCCTGTGAACATGGCGCCTGGAGCCAGAGCAGATCTGGATCTGCACATGCCGTACAGCCCACCGGTCAGAGGGCAAGTGGACGTAACCACGCCCTACAGACCAGCCATCCTGGTAAAACACTCAAAGTTTACTGCGCGCATCGCGCAGGCTCCCATCCAGCACAAGACAAAGATGCCAAGTGGTCTGGGCAAATATGATGGCACAACAGATCCAGATGACTTTTTGCAAGGTTTCTATAACACGGGAAACCTAGAGAGCTGGACGATGCCAACATGGTGTCATATGTTTGCTCGCTGCCTCACGGGCGCAGCGCGGGGTATGGTTCGAGAGCTTGCCGACAGGGCAAATTGATGGGTTCGAGGAACTATTAGAAAAGTTCCAAGCCCACTTCGTACAGCAGCGCAGGCACACGCGCGATCCTGATGACATCATGCACTGCATACGCAGGAATGATGAAACGATTGAAGATTACATCACTCGTTTCAATCAGGAATCCCTGGCAATCGGGGGTATAACTGAGCAGCTCCTGCGCGTGGCCTTTATACAAGGCTGCGCGCAGTGATCAACTCCGCCGGGCTCTCGTAAGCAAAGATGGTATGCCCACCACGTGGGCCAAGTTAATGGAGGCATCGCGAGTTTTCGCGAGAAATGAGAAACAGATTGCCCAAGATAGGGCAAGAGAAAGAGCGCATCAGGCAGAATCACCGCGCAGCAAAGAGAAGAGGGCCAAACAGAACTCTGTATGGTCCAGGTTGCAGCCAACAAGTTTTTCTTCCGCGAAAAACAAGCGCAACCAACCTCACCCCAGCCCCAAAAAGAAGTTCGTAATCGCGGGGAGGGTGACAAGAGGGAGGGCGGCAGAGATCCTAGCAGACCTCTGCCAAGAATATGGACGCCCCTCACTAAAACACCTTCACAGGTGTTAAGTACTGAGAATGTCCAATTCAAGCCCCCCAAGCAACTACACTACAAGGGACCGCAAAACAGTGGCAAATATTGTGAATTTCACAGGTCCCCGGGCCACAACACCGACGCATGCCATCATTTAAAGGATGCGATCGAGAAGGATGTAAAGTCAGGCAGGCTGGCTCACTTGGTAAAAAAACCAAAGAATAGAAGATGAGCAACCGGAAGGAGCCTCTGCCAGCAAGAAATACAAAAGAATCTGTGTGGCTGAGGGGGGACGACAAGGGCCGACGTCAAAAAAGAGAAGCGCGCAAATCCACGGAGATTGGCGCGAGCAGCAAGTCATCTTCCCAAGAATCAGGGGAGGCCCTTCAATAAGCAGTCCTCTCGTCATCACCACACACATTGCTCATTACGAAGTGTCAAAGGTCCTGGTGGACACTGGAAGCGAATCTGACATTATGTATGAGCAGTGTTTCAGAAAGTTAGACCCGGCAGACCAAGGCGGCTGGTGCTCGAAATTGTGAACGCACCAATCTGTGGTGTCTCAAATGAAATCATACATCCCCTAGGCCAGATTCAGTTTGAACTAACTATGGGGGATGATGAGCACAAGCGAGCCGAAGTTGTCAAGTTCTTGGTCTTGCCCACCACGTCATGCCACAATATGATCCTGGGTAGGGGAACGATTGCCCAATTTAATGCTGTACCGTCGCCAGCGCATGGCGCATTGGGGTTCCCTACACCAACAGGCGTAACATTTGTTTACCGCGATCATTTGTGCGCAGTGACAAGCACGCCGCGGGAAGGGAGAATGAAACTTCCAATGGCTGACAATGCGCCAGAGAAGTGGATTTTAAACCCAAAATTCCCAGAGCAAACGGTCACAATTGGCGCTACCATTTCAGACGAAACGAGATTGAGAATGAAAAAGTTGCTCACAAAATACACGTCGGTTTTCGCGTGGCAACACTCCGATATGATGGGGGTCCCGCGAGACTTGGCGCAATATTCTCTTAACACGTTCAAGTCGGTGGAGCCAATTGCTCAGAAAAAGAGAATCATGGGGGATGAAAAGGCGAAGGCCATGAATGAGCAAGTGGAGGACCTGTTGCGCGCAAACATCATCCGCCCGATCCGATACCAGACATGGGTAGCCAATCCTGTGATGGTAAAGAAAAGCAACGGGTCATGGAGAATGTGTATTGACTTCAAGGACCTCAACAAAGCATGTCCGAAAGACTGTTACCCCCTCCCAAACATCGACGCAAAGGTGGACTCCGTGGCGCCATTCAAGCTCAAATGTTTCCTGGATGCCTACAAAGGCTATCACCAGATTCAAATGGCACCACAGGATGAAGACAAGACTGCCTTCAGAACCGACAAGGGTGTTTTTTGTTACACAAAAATGCCCTTTGGTTTAAAGAATGCGGGCGCAACCTATCAGAGACTTATGGATTCGGTTTTCAGTGAACAAATCGGAAGAAATCTAGAAGTCTACGTTGATGATTTGGTGATCAAGAGCAGGGAGGAGAGACAAATGCTCAAAGACATCGAGGAAACTCTTCAGCGCCTAACGGAAGTTAACATGAAGCTCAACCCGAGCAAATGTACTTTCGGCGCAGAAGAGGGGAAATTTCTTGGTGTAATGGTCACTAAGGATGGTTTCAAGGTGAACCCTGAAAAGGTGGAAGCCATCCTTGACATGCCTTCACCATCCACCATGAAAGAGGTTCAGAAGCTGAATGGTAGATTGGTGTCAATCAACAGGTTCCTAGCGAACCACGCCAGCAAATCTACTCCATTCGTTAACACCTTGAGGAACTGTTTGAAGAAGAGCCAATTCAAGTGGACGCCTGAGGCTGAGCAAGCTTTAACTGAGATAAAAGAATGTCTCATAAAGTTGCCAGCACTCACAGCTCCACTTCCTGGCGAAACCCTTACATTGTACCTGTCAGCTGGAGACCGCGCGATCGGCGCAGTATTATTGGTGGATCTCAAGGGGATCCAAACGCCAATATACTATGTGAGTCGGGTGCTCACAGACCCTGAGACGCGCTATTCCATCAGGGAAAAGTTAGTTTTGTCACTAACACACGCGTCGCGCAAGCTCCATAGATACTTCAATGGTCATCCTATTGAAGTTCTGACTGGTTACAACATCCAGCAAGTCTTGCGACGCCCCGCGCTCTCCGGAAGGCTGACAAAGTGGGCGCTGGAATTAGGTGAACACACGATCACTTATAAGCCCCGTCCAGCGATAAAGGGTCAAGTTTTGGCGGATTTCATCACGGAAATCCCAGAGGGAAAGATTGAAGAAGCTCAGCGCGAGGTAGACCCTCCGCGAGCAAATGATGAAGAAGATGTTTGGAGGCTATTCACTGATGGAGCCTCCAACAGCGAAGGGTCCGGCGCAGGCCTCAAACTGGTGGACCCTGATAATCATGAATATACTTATGCTATTAGGTTGGACTTCAAGAGTACCAACAATGAGGCTGAGTATGAAGCCCTGCTGGCTGGTCTGCGCATTGCGCGCAAGTTTGGAGTTAAAAGGCTAGAGGCCCATGTTGATTCTTACTTGGTAGCTGCTCAGGTCAACGGCCTATATGACGCCAAGGAGAACACAATGCCTCTATATCTAGAGCAGGCAAAAAAGTTCGTTGAGCAGTTTGACTTCTTCAGAATCATACACATCTCGCGCAGCGAAAACAAGTCCGCTGACGCGTTGAGTAAGATGGCATCAACTAATTTTGATCACTTTGGCAAAGATGTCAGGGTGGAAGTGATGAGCAACCCGTCAGTGCAAACGCAATCGGTCCTTGTAATTCATACAACCCCTTCATCCTGGATAACTCCAATAATGGAATTCCTGAATGAGGGGACGTTACCGGATGATCGCGCACAGGCGAGAAAGATAAGACACAAGGCGCAGAACTATGAACTACTTGATGGTACATTATATCGGCGCTCTTATCTTGGACCGCTCATGAAATGCCTGGATGCTGAAGAAGCAAGCTATGTGATTAGGGAGATTCATGAAGGAATCTGTGGAATACACGCTGGTCCGTGCATGGTGGTTGCCAAGGCAATGAGCTCAGGCTACTATTGGCCAGGCATGTACTTGGATGCGCTAAAAGAAATCCAAAAATGCAAGGCATGTCAGAGCTACGCGCCAAACACCATGCGTCCAAAGAACAACTTGATTCCAGTGACCTCCGCATGGCCTTTCCACAAATGGGCCATTGATATTGTGGGGCCCCTGCCGCAAGCGCAAGGGCGAGTGAAATTTTTGGTAGTGGCGATAGACTATTTCACAAAATGGGTTGAGGCCAAGCCACTAGCAAAAATCACAGCTGAGGCGATGAAGCAATTTATCTGGAGCCACATCATTTGCCGTTTTGGCCTTCCTATGGAAATTGTGAGCGACAATGGCAAACAATTCACTGACAGGAAGATAACAAGCTGGCTCAAAGAATTGCACATCAACCAAATCTTCACGTCGGTCTACCACCCTCAGGGGAATGGCCAAGTGGAGCGCGCGAATCAAAGTTTGCTAAATGGGCTGAAGAAAAGGTTGGAGGGAGAATCCCATTCTTGGGTCGAAGAGTTACCTAATGTCCTGTGGGCGCACAGGACATTAAGCAAAACTAGCAATGGCGAATCCCCGTTCAGCCTAACCTATGGAACAGAGGCTATGATCCCAGCAGAAATTGGATGCCCATCCCATAGGGTACTCATGATGAGCAAAACTGATAACGAGCGCGAAAGAAGATTGGACCTTAACTTGCTTGAAGGGCGCAGAGAAGCGGCTATCATCAATGAAGCCAGATACAAGAAAAAGCTGGAAAAATATTATAATCAGCGCGTTAAAGAGTGCCACTTCAAGAAAAATGATTTTGTCCTTCGAAACAATGAAGCTAGTCGCGCAATACCCCAGGAAAAATGTCCCCCAATTGGGAGGGACCTTATCAAATTTCAGAAGATTTGGGGAAAGGCGCGTACACTTTAAAAGATTTGAATGGAAAAAAGATACCGCGCGCGTGGAACGCGGCACAACTTAGAAAATGCTTCATGTAAAAAGTTCAAATATGTAATCAAGGCTTTTAAGCCATCATGAATGATGATTCGCGCTATCTTTCAATATTTGTCGCGCTATCTTTCAATATTTGCTCTATTACCTTTGCATACATGTTTCACACTTCCTTTATTAATTTGGAACAATATGACAACACTATATTGACTTCAAAGCAAAATAAAGCGAAGTAAAACATACATGCGCGAGCCTTAGCTCAAACGCGTTAACGAGTCTTAACTCTAAAACGCCAGGGCCTTAGCCCAAACTTACGAGCCTTAGCTCAAACACGTTAATGAGTCTTAACTCTAAAAACGTCAGGGCCTTAGCCCAAAACAAAGAGCCTTAGCTCAAAACACTCACAAACATCCATCTTACATCCCGCGCAGCCTGATCATAAAAATCCTTAAACACAACTAAGGCAAAGTACATGCCATATCATGTTAAGGTCTCAGGTCGAGGTCGCGCGCGGAATCATAGTGGATATCTGAGTAACACACGCTTACATGTAATGGCTAAACTCATACTTCCATATAAATACCGCGCGACAACGACGCGCAAAAAAGAAATAATGAAAAGTTAGCGCGCATGTCAGCATAAACAAGATACTGCGAAACCACAAACAAAATAGAACAGAGGTTAAGTGA